>NC_136511.1:27658073-27663073 GCF_053919585.1 Euprymna scolopes | reverse complement strand
AACTATATTTATCCTTGTGACCTACACTTATACTTTTTCTACAGTTTATTTCTCACACTATTATAACACTGCTCAAATATTATACTAATTCAAATATTATACTAATTCAAATATTATACTCATTCAAATATTATACTAATTCAAATATTATACTAATTTAAATATTATACTAATTCTATTCGAAAACGAGTTCCATCAAAGAAGAGGTAATAGTTTTTTTATGGTCGCATGATTAGCCTGGATTAAAACCAAATTTCGCGAATTTTCTCTTTTTGATGAAGCAGTTTTGACTTCAAAAATAATATTCGGCCTTTTTGAAAGTGTAACCTAAGGAAGGAACAAGTACAATCTTATATACATCGAAAGCCTGACGTTTCGGCATGTCTCGCATTTCCGAAAGTTTCCATTACACCGACATGCTGAACGTTGGTTGTGGTTTACGATGATACGATGATAAAACTTATGTAACAGAGGTCGGACGCGCGTATATCAGCTGTATTCAAATGCGGAGAATTGTGTGAAGTGGCGTCACAGTGAGGAAAAAGATAAATACTATAAAATGAATGTGTGCACAGACCTTGGCAGGACGTTATAGAAGACGATCACGTTAGAAGCGTGGGTGACGTCACAAGCGTCACTAAAATGTTGCGGTAGAATGAGAAACAGATATTTTCTTAAAAACTGAAAAAGAGATGAATTCTTAACTGTTCTTTGTCTTTATTTGCAATGTGTAAGGCCCCGTGTTTCTACAGGTTTAAGCGTGTGTGACACGGCACATTACACTTAAACCTATAATTTATTTTAAGTAAATTTACGGCATTAACGACTTGCATGATTGAAATTATTCGAAACTGATTGTCAAAGCAAACACAATACTAAAGTCTGTTCAGATAAACCAAGGTTTTTCATATTTTGACGATTTTATGCAACAACCATTACAAAAGATATTTATCATACATTTTTATTTGACTAAATATATATTGTGGGAGACAGGGATATCGGTGAATATATTATGCCTCCATTAGAGTGACCACGTGCTTTATCGGAAGTCAGCTCAAATTAAAAGCACGTGCTACAGAAAAAAATACATAACGTAGGTATAATTTCTTAAAAAAATATCGTGTATTAAAATGTTAATACAACCAAACGAGAAGCAACAATGATGTTTTAACGTACAAGAGAGAAATTAAAACACGCTTCTATTAATAAGATATTTAAAAAATACACAGCACTTTTTAAAATTTTAGATTTAAATAAATTTATTAATAATGTTTAAATCACTGATGAGGTTTAAAGCAATTGGATAAGAGTTACCCGGTATTTGGAGGTGTATGTTGAGCAAAAAAAAAAATAATATAATAAAATAGTGGTAGTAGGTAGGCAAGCTCGAACCCGTACCGCGAAGGAGGAAAAGAATGTGAAAAATCCTGATGTCTTTGCCGTTGCATCCATCGCCAAACCGGAAATGCCGAACATTTAAATTAAGGCTATTTAATAGAAAAGAGGTGACGACTTTCGAAAATATCGGTGAAAAAAGCGACCCCCTCCTTGTAGAAAAATGCCCAGTTGAAGGTGAAAAAATTGTTTCCATCTAATTTTTGATATTTGTCATCCGAAGGGTCGAGCTTTCAAACGATACAGATCTCGTGAAAATTCGTCCACTTTGTCAATAGTTTTAGGCATACATACATACACACATACATACATACATACATACATACATGCATACATACATACATACATACATATAATGAGAGGTGAGATTTATATCATAGAAAATACATATTTCTAAATAAAAAAATCAATGTAATATTAAATAGGAATGTTTTTTACCGTTTCCATATCCCCTGACGTAGATTAAATTACTATAGAATGATACTAAACCTTATATTTATGTGGCAATATAAAGGATAACCTACATGTTCAAAATAGACCGAGACGTCACGTATGCCTTTATGTAAGAGTAAAAACTTGTAGAGTTTTATAGTTAAGACTGCGCTGCATACGTGAAAAATTAATTAGCATCTGGGTATGTTAATTGCATCGATCAAAATGGAGGAATAAACATACAAAGTTTTTCAGAGAGGAGATAAATGAGCATCTAGAAAGCGATAGTGTTAAAGATCTGATTGAAAATCTGATTGTATTCGTGATCTCTTGCTAACGGTCAAATAAAGCAACAAAAAGATCATTGTATTACGAGAAACGAAAGACGTTTTCAAAATATCGAAATAGTTTGATTGAAGGTCTGTAAACGCAACGATGAGTGAATTGACGTTTTATTCATATTCATATCTTTTGAAACTGACTCAGAGAAGCAGCGTTGCATGCATGATTTTAACAGCTGAACAACATGTAACAACGGATCAAATATATGTTATGTTATTAGTAACACAGGCTAACGTTGTTTTTATTTTTTCAAAAACATTTAATCTTTGTTTTGTTTTTTAAATAAATACATGGGCAAATATTGATACACCACATGGAAGAGGGTTTTATTCTTGTCATGTATTTTTATTTAAAATCTTACAAAAAATGTCTTTCATGTACAAATGTATACAAAATAATACGGTCAGATAATATTTATTTAATAAAAATACATTAGAGCTTTGACTTCCTTTATAAACAAATAATTCTACTCGTTTTTATGTCGAAAATCACGCGATATTATTTATTAATATAACATGAAACTAGCCAACATGTCGAGAATTTACTAGTACCAAGGTCGTTCAAAAATTAAAGTAACCTACTTTTATAACTTACAAAGATAAACAGGGATGGTGATATTAATACGAGCGATCTTTTGTGCTCGAATATATATTTTGCGGCATGTTCACTATTAAAATAAATTAAGTTTTAACAGAAATTTAATGACACACCTCGGCTTTTGACGCACGGCCATGACAGATGTCTATTTCTTAGAATCTTTCACCGTTAATATTTGTAATAGAGAGATAAAATTTCCGATGATGAATGCATAAATAGAGTCATCATAACAATGCAATGCTCAATTCTGTTTGACTATTCGAGCAGACTAAAAAATAGGATGCGTACATTATATAACACCCCTTGTACAATTTTAATTTAAGTTTTAAAAGATAACAATGTGAGACAATTTATAATATAACTAATTCGCATCTGAAATAAACTCCATCAATCTAAAAAAGAGAATAAAAAATAATTGATTTTAAGAGAAAAGAGGCGAGCATAGAGAAAATGGCGGAAGAAAACATCTGATTGAAAATTATTATATTCTTTTGAAAACAGTCAAATTAAACAAAAAGATCATAGTTTAATGGGATTCATTAGGTACCTTCAAAGAGTTGTGTAGTACGTCATCATTATACATAATAAATAGTGACGTCATCGTTTCGTGTGTTTGGGTCAATTCCTATAGAAGATCATTTATGCAGAAATTTATGAATAAATGAAAAGTGCAATAAAAATGGATAAACAACAATGTATGGCTTACCTTTGATAAAAAAATAGATTTTTAATAACGAACTACACAGATGCTAAATTAATTTTAACTTGTTCTGTTAATATATGCATCTATATGCTTACAGAAGTCAATACTTAAAAAAAGCACAAAATTTGAATAACACCATCTGTCATTTCAAATAATCAAATCCAAACGAGTTTTTTTAGTCGATTATGCTTTTGTAATTATGATTATCTAAAGTCATATATTCTATTATATGAATATATTTTTTATTATTGAATCCCTATTATATAGAAAAAAGCTGTGTAAACGTCATGTTGCGTAGTATTCAATATCATCTAAAGCCTTTTAAAATAATTATTTCTTAGAACTCTGTTTTTCGTTGTCATTCTAATTATTATATTACCGAGAAAAAAAAACCCAGAAAAAGTGTTTATTCTATTTTATTAACATAATATTGATTTTATGTCCAATTTTATTTACAATTAGGGTAATTGAAAAAAAATGACGAGATATATATATATATATATATATATATATATATATATATATATATATATATTGTTTCTAAGTTTAATTTTAGTCTGTACATGCAACTGTTTTTATTTCGTTTCTACATTTTATAATGGTTTGGAGTTCTTTAATATTGAGGATGTCGCTTTGTCAGGAAATACATAACGTGTATCTTTCTTACGCTTATGATTATATTCATTGTTACGATCGAATTAAATTAAAAGTTAGGTTATGTCATTTTTGTAATGTATTAAACCAAAATCGCAACGTTGTTTCCTCTTCGTTGTTTTGTGCTATGTTTTTTATACTAAAAAATAAATATATATCATGTTGGCTGTAAAATAAACAGGGTTAAGTGTTTCGTTTTTCTTGGGTTTATACCTGAGGTTCATCGGCTTTCCAGGCCCATAATTACCATTAAGATAAGTGTAAATCAGTGTTAAGTAGAACAAAGACACATCCCTCATATGATCAGTAATGGTGGAATATACTTTGGTTTAATTATAATAACATAACAACTGAAGAAACAGCCTAATGCTATTGTGCTACACCAAGAGACACTTCTAAGAAGGACACTTTTCTTATGGAAATTGCGTTTAGTTTAAGGTATATGAAAAGATTGAGGGAAATTGTTGGTAGCTGTTCTGGTAAGATGAGTATTTGTTGCGAAAGATTGAAAGAGAGAACATAGTCTGTATTCATAAAATAGCAAATGTTTTACGGATCGTACAATCACCTGAAGTGATTTAATTAAATGTGTCTTCATTGTAATAATATGGTGTGCCGTTTTTTTTTCTCGGAAATACAATAAACAGGGGTACAATTTTTAGTGTAAAAAACATAGCACAAAACAACGAAGAGGAAAAAACGTTGCGATTTTGGTTTAAAACTTTACAAAAATGACATAACCTAACTTTTAATTTAATTCGATCGTAACAATGAATATAATCATAAGCGTAAGAAAGACACACGTTATGTATTTCCTAACAAAGCGACATCCTCAATATTAAAGAACTCCAAACCCTTATAAAATGTAGAAACGAAA
>NC_136511.1:27630573-27653073 GCF_053919585.1 Euprymna scolopes | reverse complement strand
TGTATCCATTTTAAATGTTGAAATTGATGAATCGCACAGGTAAGACATTCATTTTTATAGTATGAAAAGGTTAGTAATTGCAATTAAGAATAGGAAATTGGATCAAATGTTTGTAACATGTCTTCTTCCTAAGATTAAGGGTGGTGGTGTTTGATCAACACTGCTGGGGAGCCATGGTGTAATATACTGTTTTGTTTTTAAATCTCCGAAACAGTGTTTCATGGTAAACAACAGATGATCCCTTGAAAAATAAATTATTGCTTATATAGTAATTCGAGAGCGAGTTCATGCGGTGATTGCAGGTGATTAAATGATTTACTGACTAGATGGTTTTTTAACGAATGATAAAAAATATTTTTTTGTATAGTTTTAAAGGTTAAAAACTTCAAAGACTATATATATATATATGCGAGATAGAAGATGACTGATATGTGTGTATAGTTGTGTGTGTTCATAATTAATGTCTGTTTAGTTAACCTAGATGTGAATGGAACAGTAAAATATTTATTAACTAGAAGGTGGAGCGACAAGCACATATTTCGCTGTTTCGATAAACGTACGATTACTTTCAGGTTGCAGAGAATTACGTTCATTTTTTTTTTTGAGGATTTACATTTCTCCCAACCGTATCTCGAAAAACATAATATACAAACTTTAAGATATGATCAAGACTTACTTAAGGATGGCTAACACATTTGCAGTAAAATACCGATTATAATTAATATGTTCAAATTGAATATAAATTATTGCTTTTCTCGTAAAGTCATTGTATTAACCAGCTACAATATCACAATGTTTAAATAATATAAAGTAAAAAGAAATAAACATTTGTTTACGCTATATTTCTATGCCCGGTGGCTATTCAGAACTCACGGTCGCATTGTAATGCAAACGTCAATTAAAAAAAAGTAAACACGCCTTGTCCCCCGTGAGTGCACAGTGCAAGGGACATGAAAAAAATGACCAAGTTCAGCATTTGCCCTCCCCCATTTAGTCTCCAAACTCCCTAGGAGACGTCACATTTGAGTGAAATTTAACAAACGGTACAGTTTTAGGCCTTAACAAAATTGACAATGTGATAACTATGTGTTTGTTTAAGTTACATAACCCCTTTAATATTTTACCAAGACATAGAACATTTTTACGGGAATTAATGTTTTAGTTAAGCAGTTTATTCAGAAAAAATCTAATAATTGATAAACTAAGAATGACTTTCATGCATAATCACGTGAAACTCTCTTTGCTAAACTTTGAAAGATTTGTTTGGGAAATGTGTGGCTATATTTCTATTGAGATTGGTGGTAAAAATATAGAATTGAGATGCTGTAAATATAGAACGTGACACATCATAAACATAACAAGCTTGTATTTTCCCTAATAGTAAAAGAAATATCATATTGTATTAAGTGGTATGTCTTAAATATTAGTTAATATAATAATGCAGTGTGTGGCGAAAGTAATGCGGAACACGACTTCCACAAGAAATATTGCCCCTGTCTATCCTTTCGCATGACGGAATCAAGCAAGGAAAGAGAAAAGAAAAACCTTCTGTAGGCAGATTATTAATATAAATATGACATTCATTTGCATATAAAGACTATAACGACTATAACAAGAACGAATGGGAGAGAACAAATCATGTTATTTTTTTTTAATTTTGGACAGCTGTGTGTGTGAGAGAGACAGAGAGAGATAGAGAGAGAGAGAGAGAGAGAAAGAGAGAGAGAGACAAGAGTATTGTGATGTTTGGCACAGTTTTCCTCACTCAAGAGTAGGCTTTCACACCAAAGCTTGTGAGCATAATAAAAGAATTAAAAAAACATGGACAATATCTTGTACTTGATTCCCAAAGAGTTCAACGGTTTCTAAAGATTTATTATTATTATTATTATTATTATTATTATTATTATTATTATTATTATTATTATTATTGGATCACAAGGAACCTTCACACAGATATCTTTCCCTGAAAACAGCCTGTGGTGTTCCCTGGAAGCTGACTGACAAGAAGTCTCCCTAGGTCTCCAGTAATCTCCACCTTTTTCGATAATATTTGCAAATAAATTTGCATTATCGCAGCAGCTGCTTGCTATTGTTTTCTCGTTGGAAATAGCTATTGGTTTTTGCTGAGATTAGAGTGGCAATAAGCATCCCCAAGGTCCCAGTTTTCTTCGCACTTATTCGGCTGAGGTCTGGTCAGTTCATCCGTCTTATCTTCCTCCTTGACTCTACTTAGTTATTTGGTCTCGCTCTTTTTTTGGGTAGTGATGTGGGAATGGGGATAGGGTTGATTTTGGGAACTTATAAATATGCGGCTTCAGTATTCTTGGTTCTATGTAGCGTTTCATGTTTTGCCTTTGCAGCAGTTTGTCTGGCCCGTACTTGTTGCTCCTGTGTGTTAGTTTACACATTATAGGTTCTTCTTCTTCTTTGTCTTATTATTATTATTAAGTCTTGGTTCCATTCTATATAAATAGGTGTAATTTAACTAGTTTAAGCTGCAATTTGAGAAAATCCAATTCGCCATTGTTTGGAGTAGTCAGTAGCAAAAGAGTGAGTTCAATCAGGAATGCCATAGGCAACGCAAACCATGTGAAGAATTGTGTCACCAGAGTGTTTTCTTGTGTAATTATTTTAATTACTTCATAAAATGTGTTCAATGGAACAAAATAATTGAGGGTATCTCGTCTTCTTTCACTAGTGTAACTCATTTTTGTACGCCAGATTAAATTCACTTCAATTTAATCTATGGACAATAATGATTTTGATTAATTCTTTTCACACAGTGCTAAATGTTTATTCTAATGAAATTAATTCGAGCATTTCCCTGACAGTTAGCACAGTCTAAACACTAGACGGACAGAAAAAATACGTATGAGGCGTAAATCGATAAAGACGACGAACCAGTATGTTATATACGTAATACACACACAGTAACACATAATCACGCAAACATATGAGTGCGCACGCGCGCGCGTGTGTGTGTGTGCGTGTGTGTGTGTGTGTGTGTGTGTGTGTGTGTGTGTGTGTGTGTGTGTGTGGTGATTTTATTCTCTGATTCCAGTCTAACATTTTTTTCAGATACATTTAAAGTTTTGTGCTTCGGTGTATCAATAACAGAATAAAATGATAATTTATGAAAGATACCATGTATGAAATTTTCCTTAATATGAAATTGAGCTTGTATAGCACCCAATGAATTTTTATAGTGCAGTATAGACGGTCTAACAACACGTTCAATTAAACGATTGATACATACAAGGCACTCAGATTTTTAGTAAAATTTGACCGTAACACGGTCTAGGAGCCATATCTGTTCTGTCCGCTCCACACTGATAATAGCAAGAGCCCGGTTATGAGGAGCATCATTAGTGAGAGCTTATTTTTTGTAAGAATTTTTCTATTCTAAGTTAAACTTTATCATACCTAAGGAGCCTTATCCATTCTATAATATATATATATATATATATATATATATATATATATATATATATATGATTTTCAGAATGTGAGAGATTGTATATAATAAATTCCACAGCCAAGCAACGTCGCAGCTCACAAGAGCCATGACAGTCATGGCTCTTGTGAGCTGCGATGTTGACTGAAAATACACACATAAATATACATAAGCGTTGACTAGCATGGCTCTTGTGAGCTGTGACGTTGTTTGGCTGTGGAATTTATTTTATATATATGTATATAACTACTTCACTTAATATATATATATATAGATAGATAGGTAGATAGATAGGTAGATAGATAGATAGATAGATAGATATATAACCACCTCATTTAATCCCATAAATTATTATACGAAAGTATAAATTTATGCGTGAACTTTAAGTATTTACTTTTTTTTTTTTTTTTTTACACAGTGATCACCACTTATCAAGACCCGGAACCGGATAAGGGTTATTGCAAGTACATTACGTTAGTGTGGAGATTTGATGAAGTGTTTACTTAAGGGGGCGGTTCATTAGGAATTTGTTAACGTTGGACTTGAAGACATCCAAGTTGTAGTCCGGTTGGAAGCAGGCAGACGGAGCAGAGTTCACTTCAACAGTGCTCAATACGTAGGTAGAGAAAGGTAGTGATTTATAAAATATATATGGCAATTAAGCTACACAGATATGCCGCGTTTCATCCAAGCTAGGATTCATCAGGTTTATGCACGGAGTTTTGGTTGTATCGCATTTTTATATACGCACATTCTATTGAGTTTTTAGCGAATCAGCTTTCTAGTTTCCACCACATCCTTCCTAATCAGCCAATGAGCAGTCAATTACCGAGACGAAACCTAGTTGACCTCCGGTTCACCCCTTCCCTTGTGTGTGCTATTTTTGCGGAGAGCGTCGCTATCTAGTGGTCTGATAATCTAGTGATTTAACTAGGTTAAATGCAGCTCTCTCGTGTTTTAACTAGGTTAAATGTGTTTTTTAAATGTTAGATTATATATATATATATATGATAGTTTATGCGTATGTATGTTTATTTTCTTTATTTATTTTCTATTGTTATTGTTAATTTTAAAGTTATTTTTGTATCGCTATCCTAGAGTTAAGCTTATTCTATTAACAAAGCTGTTCGCTATTTCGCTCCTACAGTTTATTTTATTGTTGTTTTCTCTTATTAAATATTTTGTTATTATGTGCTTTAATTATCATCTCTAAACTTTCGCAGCAGCTGTATTACAATTTTTGGTTTTGTGTAAAGAATTGTTTACGGGGAAGTGCTTTTCGATTAGATCTAGAAATTTCTTGCCAAGTTTTGTTTTTAGCATTTTATTGTATGGCGCCGCATATCAGATTATAATTCTTTTTCTTCTATTTTTAATTTTATTATAGTTATTGGCGTTTTGTGGCTTATATTTGCTATCAATATTTTTGAATTCACGAGTAAGGAATCTGTTTTATAATTGATGGTGGGTGATTTGACTTAGGGTTTACGTATGTGGGGTTAGCGTTATCTTTTAAGTAGGATTCATGTGTGTGTTCATCTAAATTTAACGTGACGTCCAGGAAGGTTGTTATTTTTATGCTAGCTAGTAGGTCTACTTTTAGGCCAAATTTTTTTCATTTTCTTGTGTATGATTTTCTTAAAGTTATCTCCCTTGAATTTATTGGAGTCTTTTAATAGAGCTAGTCCATCATCTCTATATAGGCCGATATCCGTAGTATAAAATATGCTTGTAAGAATATAGAATATAGAATGAATAATCCCACAAGATCTGATGCCTCTGCATAATCCATGTCACCTGCCGCCAAATCAAACGAATGTATCATATTAGCTTTTATCCATTGGTTATTGTTATTTACTAGAACTAATTTTCAACATTTTTTAATAATGTGGATTTCTTCTGAGGATATATCAGTGTATGCTTCGGCAAACTAATGGGAATGTTGAAAAGTTCTTCGGATATCGAGGGATAGAAGTCTATGATGTCTAAACGTACATTTATTTTTGTTTTGTATATTTTTAAACCAATTGCTTGCTTCGGCAGTATTTGCCCATTGGTTTAATTCTAGGTCTTGATTGATTTGTTTATTTACTCTAGAAAGTATAGCTTTGCTAATTCTACGTATTTCTGGTTCAGTTAAGTTTATCAAGCGAGTGCTGGGGTTATTAATGAAGTCACATTTGTAGTCTTTGACCAAAATGTATGCTTCTCTAGGTTTCAATTTTCCAAATTTATCGCTAATTTTTAATTTATCGGTGACTTGTTTCCTTTCAGTATTTATGATATCCATATAGTTGCATTCATTTGCATACGGTTTTTTGTTGTTTTTTGTAATGTTGTCTGTGAATAGTTTGTTATATTCTTGTTAATCTATTTTATAAAAAATTCTAGTTTTATCTGCTTTTACAAAGATTTTAGAGTTGTAGCCTAATTATCATATATATTTTATAATTTACTATATATATATGTGTCTGTATATATATATATATATATAATTATTTACTACATTAATTAAATGTATATATATAATTAAATATATGTATATATATATATATATATATATATATTTAAAAGAGTGTAGTCATAAAAAACTGTGGGTTTTTCAACCTTTTATCATTTTTTTTTATTTTAAAATATTTTTATAACGCGTTTCAAACTTTGTACAGCTCTCTTCAGATATATTCTTATATAAAAAAATTTTAAGTGAAGGTTTGAAATGTTATTCTGGAGAACATTTTACATCTATTGACTCTGAGTGTATTTTTAAGAGAAATGTGAGTGTCAGATTTTTGTCGCCAATGGTCAGCGTGTTGTGGGTCCAATCAAAGTTAAGTTCATTTGGAGTCGAGGGGGCTTTTTAATCCATTTGGTAAAGATTTTTATGTTTTTTATGACTTTATTTCTTTTTTTATATATACGCACACATACACGCACACACAATCACACACACATGCATACATATCACACACATATGTACAAATATGTATATATATGCACCCCCACACACGCGCATACACATGTAGGCACATACATAATACATAAAACATGCATACACACAAGCGCGCGCATATCCACGCACTAACACACTACACACATATATTGGTTAAAGTTTTCTTTGTTTTTCTCAATAAAAATGCACATGCATACATGTACTTAGTCCCCTAAACATAAGCATACGCACACACACACACACATACAAGATGGAATATAAGTAACAGATGATATATACACATCCACACACGCACACCCGCACACAAACATACATATACATACACGCAAACTTATATATACCTATATGTATGCATGTACTCCCACATACATACACATGCAGGTACATGTACACATATACACAGACGTATATATAGAGAGATATATGCAGAGGCACACATACCCACACATTCATATACACACATATACATACGCATACATCCACCCACCCATATATATATATATATATATAAATATATATATACATAAAAATACACACAAATATACATAAGCGCATACATCCATAAGAATAGATAACTGATGCTATATATACTCACATGCATACACAATCGCACACACATATACACACACTCATACATATGTATGCATACATACACACACATACACACGCATGCAATCCCATATACACATACACACACGTACATATATTAAGACATATGTAGGGGGATACTCATATACACACATACATATACACCCACGCATACATACATCCACCCTTATATATACCTGCATATATACACACATACATATATTCGTGCACACATCCATCCACCAATATATATATATATACATATATGCGTGTGTGTGTGTGTGTGTATATACAAACATATTTGGCGACTCAAAGGTAAGAATATTTCCTTCAATTTGAAATGGCAAATAATAGGATCATATAAAGGATATACACCAGGAGATAGATTCTGTTCACTTTGTACACAGGAGACCCTAAATTTTTTTTTAATATGACGATATAAAAAATAGAATCAGCCTCCTTAATTCAAGAGAGGAGCTTATTTCCTCATGCAGTCATAAACGTTGGTTTAAATTTAACACATATAAACCACCATACTCCATTAAAAAATGTTACTTATTAATATTCAATCTTGAAATTTAAGTTTCACTTGATACTCTTAGTAATAAATTTTTTATCATCAATGTTATTATTAATATTAGTTTATCTGATATATGCACCATTATTGTATATTGTCTAAATAAATATTTAAGCTTAACCTATACTATATTATATATTTATCAATTTCAATAAATAAATAGATAAAGTATTAAAAATACTAAATTCAATAAGTTCCAAATATAATATATTATAATCTAAATAGAATAAATACTAATTAACTCCCTTTGATTATTTAATTAGAAAAATAAGATTATCTCTTCCCTTTTTTAATATTTGCTTAGATTTAAATTAGGCGGTTACTAACATATTCTAACCGCTAAAAATGCTCCATTGGCGTTCTTTTTGAAAATTCAATATTTCGTACATTTATAAGTTACAATGAACTTCCAAATGAATGCTTTTCGTTGACATTAATTACAGGTTTCAAAAGGCGAACAATTAAAAGCTAAATATATATATATATATATATATATATATGCATATATATGTATATATATATATATATAATTCTTAAATGTTATTAAAAACATCTTATTATAACCTTATATTTAAACCAAATTCAGATTTATAATTTTATTCTATTTTTTTTTCTCAACCCATATTAATTTGCTTATCAAGTAAATATTTTCCTTTTTATTTTATTTTTTTTCCAAATACATCTGCCTTACTTAAAAATTGCTAGGTTTATTTCTGATGTCTTTTACATAGAAAAAAAGACACCCAAAACTTTTGCTGATAAAGAGACTTTGTTTAAAAAAAAATGTATGCCAAATTTATTGGCCCTGGCTTAATGTCTATCACAATAAAAAAACATCGTTTCCGAAACGATCGTACAAATTATTGAATTTGTTGTTGTTCCTTCTTATAAAACAAATTGTATGTTTTTAATTCTGATTTGAATTTTAAATTATCAATCACATTACTTTATATATATATACATATATAGGTGGGTTAACATGTGCACGAATATATGTATCTGTGTGCATATATTTATGTATATATATATATCAGGTCGGGTGTATGTATGCGTGTGTGTATATGTGTGCGTGTATGAGTGTGCCCCTACATATATCTCTATATATGTACATGTTTGTGTGTGTATGTGTACATAGGCCTACATGCTTATGCGTGTGTATATGTGTGTATGTATGCATGCATATGTGTATATGTTAGTGTATATGTATATGTGTGTGCGATTGTGTGTGCGATTGTGTGTGCGATTGTGTGTGTATATATTATTAGTTATCTATTCTCCATCATGTTTGTGTGTGTGCGTGTACTGATGTTTGGGTGACTGAGTGCACATATACATATGTGCTTCGATTGGAAAAGACAAAGAAAATGTAAACCAATATGTATGTGGGGGTATGTGTATGTGTATGTATGTGTGTATTTTTATGTATATATATATATATATATATATGGGTGGATGTATGCGTATGTATATTTGCGTATATGAATGTGTGTATATGTGTGCCCCTACATATGTCTCTCTATATATCCGTGTGTGTGTATATATGTGTACATGTACCTGCACGCGTATGCATGTGTGTATATGCATACATATAGTTATATATAAGTGTGTGTATATGTATATGTACGTGTGTGTAATTGTGTGTGCGTGTGTGAATGTGTATATATCATCTATTACCTATATTCCATCTTGTCCGTGTGTCTGTGCGTACTTATGTTTAGGGGACTAAGTACATGTATGCCTGTGTATTTGTATTGAGAAAGACAAAGAAAACTTTAACCTATATATGTGTATGGTGTGTTAGGGGATGGATATGCGTGTGTGTGTGTGTGTATAATTTTTTTATGTACGTATGCGCCTACATGTGCATGCGCGCGTGTGTGTGGGTGCATATATGTATATATATATGTACATGTATGTACATATGTATGTGAGTGGTATGTATGTGTGTGTCTGTGATTGTGTGTGCGAGTGTGTCCGTGCGTATATATAAAAAAAGAAAGACAGTCATAAAAACATAAAAATCTTTACCAAATAGACCAAAAAAAACCCAAATGAACCTAACTTTGATTGGACCACACAACACGCTGACCATTGGCGTCAAAAGTCTGAGACGGACATTTCTCTGAAAAACACACTCAGAGTCATTAGATAAATGTTCTCCAGAATAACATTTCAACCCTTCACTTAAAATATCCTTTATATAAAAATACATCTGAAGAGACCTGTATCAAAGCTTGAAACGCGTTATAAAAATATTTTAAAATAAAACAAAATGATAAAAGGCTGAAAAACTCACAATTTTAAATATATATATATATATATGTGTATATATTTAATTATGTATAAATATATTTAATTATTATAGTAAATAATTATATATACACACACATATATATATATATATAGTTATAAAAGATATATGCCAATTAAACTACAACTCTAACAAAATCTTTGTAAAAGCATATAAAACTAGAGTTTTTTTATAATATAAATAAACAAGAATATTACAAACTAATCACAGAAAACATTATAAAAAATACCAAAAAAAAACGGATAAAAACGAATGCATCTACATAAATATAATAAATACTGAAATAAACAAGTCACCGATAAATTAAAAATTAGCGATAATGTTGGAAAATTGAAACCTAGAGAAGCATACATTTTGCTCAAATACCCCAAATGTGACTTCAATAATAACCCCAGCACTTGCTTCATAAACTTGTTCATGGCTACACTCTTTTAAATATATATTTTTTTCTCTCGCTGGAACCACATAACCACCACTTTAAATATATATATATATATATATATATATATATATATATATATATATATATATATATATATATATATATATATATATAGTAAGTTATAAAATATATATGGCGATTAAGCTGCACTGAATATTCCGCGTTTCATCCACTCTAGGATTCTTCAGGCATATTTTTTTATTTTTATTTTTTTATTCAATTTTCACCCCAAACAAGGCACATTGCCACTTTGAAACAGGGGGCTTCTATTAAGGACTTAATTAGCAGGGTCATTATGAAGGGAGATGAGTAGAAAGATGTTTGTTAACATTACACTTGAACTTCTTCATATCATTGCAGTTGGGAAAGCAGAATCCCGGAAGGGAGTTCCAAAGACCCGCAGTTCTGGGGAAAGTATATGCGGAATATTCAGTGTAGCTTAATCGCCATATGTATTTTATAACTTACTAACTAGCTCTACCTGCGTATTGATCACTGTTGAAGTAAATACTTAAGTTTACGCATAAATATATACTTTCGTATTTTAATTTTATGTGAGTAAATTAAGTAGTTATATATATATATATATATATATATATATATATATATATATATATATATATATATATATATATATATATATAATTGACCCCTTGATGTGATTTTATTCTTTTTGTTGAAATATATTGGAAAATAATAATTTCCGAGAATTTATTCTTACGTATTAATTTATCTTATTTGGGTCAGTTAAATATTTAAAAAAACAAATGAAGGCAATGCCCATGTCGGTAGGTTCTTATCTTCCAACAAGTTTAATTTTCACTTTTTACACTGATCATTGATGTTTGCGAAAGCAAGAAACAGTCGTGCATATATATATATATATATATATATATATATATATATATAGATAGATAGATAGATAGATAGATACATATCTCTCTTTCTTTCTCTCTTTCTTTTTCTCTCTCTACATATATATATATATATAAGTAGATTGTAGTTTGCTTGAAGCATTGTTGAAGAAAATTATAAGGTAAAATTAAAAGCCAAGAACAATGCGATATTTTTTTATATAGAGTAAAATTAAATGAAAACAAAAGAAATAAATTTATTTTTTTTGTTGTTTGTTTTTCTTTTTCACACAAATTTTAACTCTAAACAATAGTCATTTTTTTTCTGTTGTATTCAATGGTGTTATAAATCTCAATATATTTCAGACCTATTAGTCCTTTTTAAAGAGAAAACAGCGGAAGAGTGTTCAAAATTGGAAAAGCAGCCCCAGAGTTTACCACGTGATACCGCGAAATATAGAACAAAAAATGACGTTAGGAGAACGTTAAAATAAATCAGTTGGTGTTTGAAATACTTGTTTCGTTTGTGAATCAAGGGAGATGAGTATTCAAGCAAGGGTTTGTTTTTATTATTATTTTAATTAATGTTTTTTCTTATGTTTTAAACTTATATTATAAAAGCGGAGCTCAATTCCAGTCTATTGTTTAGTGTGGGAGTATTTTTTGAAATAAATAAAGATTTGTGAAATGTGGAGCATAAAAGGCTGATTGCTTTAATGGTACACACAGCAAATACATAGCTTTATGTTGACCTACCAATAGTATCACTAAAATATAGCAAAGAAGGATGTTTGAGATACAGCGAAGAGGAAACCAGCAAACTAGTTCTCTGGGTACCAGTACATGGACACCCTAACCGTGGTAGAAGAATAATGACCTACATTGACAACATGCTACAGGACATAGGATTGGAAAGTGTTCCGGATCTGCAAACTGTCATGCGAGATCGAGGGAACTGGATAAATCATATGGGTTCGGAGGGGAAGCGTCCTGAAAGACGGCGGAGATGAGATGAAATGTTTAATGCTACAACTCCTTCCTTCGTGAGTATTTAACATTGTTTAATTTAGTTAAAAATAAGGGGCCTTACTTTTGCAACACTCCTCGTAATTATGTAAAGGCAGTGTTATCACCTGGTCTTGAATCAACTACAGAAATCCTGTTTAAAAGAAACATTCCTTAAATATGTTTCAGCCACCTGTGAAATATATTTTCGCAGAACATAAATAAATGATGAGCTTATTTTGTTTCTTATGTAATTTTGTATGCTCCATTAAAAACTTTATTTTAGTAAATTATACCTTTCCGGAAATATTTCGGGAAACATGAGGATTGCTTCAATTAAAAATGCAAAATTTGCACATGTTTTCCATCACAAATATTAATGAGTAAATCTGCTGAAATAGTCAGCAATGAATATTTTGAGCAAAACATTAAATTGATTATGTTTGTTTTTTATGTTAGTTTTCGAAGAATTGTTCAATATTTTAAACTACAAAAAGTATCAGAAAATGTTATGGAAGTATATTGTATTCGTCCTGTTTTAAGAATGAATCCCTGTGTATATTTCAACGAATCGCTATTTATAGATAGAAGGAACTTTGTCTATGTGTCTGAATGACTTCGATATATACCGAAAATCGATACAATCCAATAAAAGAAATAAGTCTGATTTTGACCAAATTAACACATTTATACAGTCTAACATTACAAGTGCATTAACAAAAAAATCATCATAATGCAAGCAGAAAAGTCAGGCGTATAAAATCATCAATAGGATGTTTAATAGGATAGGTTCGCGTTCGAATTGAATGATTCTGTTTAGAGCACAATTGAACCATGATCATTTACTTCAGCATTTAAATATTTAATTAAAGTCATTATATAAAATAGGTTTTTCTACCGTGTAATGTGCACTACAATGTATTGTGGCTTAGTAATTACTGGGAGACATGCCGAGCTTCTAACCGATTAAACTTCTATGGATCACCGAGCGGAGCAGACAATCAATGGATTAGATTAAAATATGGGTGATTTCACAGATTTCGTGAGATAAATGTATTAAAACTGGGGAATAGCAGTTTATCTTCATTGAACTGCGGACAATGTCGGAACTCCCTGCTAGTTATAATATTTATCATAATATTTTTATATCTCCTTATGATTAAAGAGTAACGCATTTAAATGAATTGTTTTTTTTTCATTTTTGGTTGTTTTTTTTATTTTACATTTAACAATAAGTTTAAGGTTATTCATGACTAGTACTTTGGAATACAAAGAAATTGAGGCTTTATAGATATAATCTGGGTTGTTCAAAGAGCATTAATCACGGGTATATCTTTTGTTAAAAGAGTCTTTTTAGACCTATATATGAATCTGAAAAAAATTGATTAGACAAAGATTGGAGAGATTTGGCTGTTTAATATAGTATGACCCACTTAAAATAGCCAAACCCCTCCAATCTTTCTCTAATCAATTGTTTCAGATTACGCGGCTCACTTAAAAGTAGCCCGATTCATCTAACCTCTCTCTTAACGATCTACTAACATCAAAAGACAAAATGCAATTATTTTTCCAACAAGATGGCGGTAAATTCTACACGTCCTACAGATCACTGGCTCGAATTCATAACAGATTCCCGGAAGGGAGAAAAATAAGCAAAGAGTTATAATCACCACATTCCTCGGACTTGTCATCATGTGATTTTTATCTTTGAGGGACTTAAAAACAAAAAAGTTCATGCAAATGACCCTCAAAATATAAACCAACTGAAGAAGAACATTTCCAACGCCATCAGAATAATAACTATAGAAGATATATCTGCAATATCTGCAAACGTTATTATACATACCCAGGAATGCATAGATTTCAACGGGAACGACTTCCAACATCTTCTCTAACAATATAGGTAATTTAAGCTATGCTACATGTAATTTAAACAAGAAAAGAATGTTCCTCCTTTCTTCTACATTTTCTGGGCTAGATTTTAGTGGACCATGCTGTATAAGCCTTGAACACAACAGGCATTGTTAGGTGTTTTTGTTCAAAACAACATTCTGACTAATTCAGACAATTGCATGTTTCGATTTTAAAAGATTTATTTTCGTTGAATTCGGTTTTAATTTTAATTAGATTCTGTATTTTCTTTTATAATGTTCTTATTTTCCTACTCCTCTATTTTCCTCTCTCTCTCTCTCTCTCTCTCTTTTCCTCTATATACCTTGCCAGACATTGTAGTTTTTTTGGAATTAAGTATTTTATATTCTATATTTTTTATTGTTTTATAGTATTGTCTGATATTTTTCTTTTTGTTAAACGTACCCTGAAATGCATAGATTTCAAGGGGAAAGACTTCCATAGATTTATTTTCGTTGAATTCGGTATTAATTTTAATTAGATTCTGTATTTTCTTTTATAATGTTCTTATTTTCCTACTCCTCTATTTTCCTCTCTCTCTCTCTCTCTCTCTCTCTTTTCCTCTATATACCTTGCCAGACATTGTAGTTTTTTTGGAATTAAGTATTTTATATTCTATATTTTTTATTGTTTTATAGTATTGTCTGATATTTTTCTTTTTGTTAAACGTACCCAGAAATGCATAGATTTCAAGGGGAAATACTCCATAGATTTATTTTCGTTGAATTCGGTATTAATTTTAATTAGATTCTGTATTTTCTTTTATAATGTTCTTATTTTCCTACTCCTCTATTTTCCTCTCTCTCTCTCTCTTTTCCTCTATATACCTTGCCAGATATTGTAGTTTTTTGAAATTTAGTATTTCATATTATATATTTTTTATTGTCTTATAGTATTGTCTGATATTTTTCTTTTTCTCTCATTAAACGTCATCATTTTTGTTTTAATTTTTAATTGTTTTTGTATTTTTATATTATGAGATTTCTATACTAACCAGAACATATGCGAAATTTCTTGAAAATCCATTAAGGATTGAACATTAAGAGAAGCAATATCCCTGATTTAGTCTCTAGATATCTGTAACTTGATCACTGAAACGTGCTCATGATTGTGTAGGGATATGCTATGTTTATGCACAAGCAATATATATATATATATATATATATATATGTGTGCGTGTGTATTTATAAACATACACATATTTGTTTGAAAGAAGAAATAAAATTGAGAACACTATTTTATTTGATTGAAGCTTCCGCAATTATCGGTTCTTTTTAGTTTGGCTATGTTTGGCAATCCATTACGAATAGGCTGTCACCGTGCAATCAATTTACTGATAGGAACATTTGACGAATGATCAATTTTACAAAATTGATGTGTATACTGACAAATTTGTTCGTGTGATTTTACCCAATCAGCTTATTGGCTTTGAGTATATGTACATTTCTCATCTATACTGATAATCCACACACAATAGACCAAATGAAGACAAATACCACGCTTTATTTCCGTAATACTACTTAATTTAACGCGTAGAATGCTACTCCAACTACAGAGACAGGAAGAGCTATTGTTTAAAGTATTCAATAGAACGGAACATAGGGAGGACGGTTTCGCTTTTTACCAAAGTACAGTATGGAACGCTATATAAACGTTCAACTATCAACCGGAGTTGGAGAAGAGGTTTGACGCTTTCTATCAGAGATATGACACCCTATTCACCGTGGATTGTCAAGTGTGGAGCAACGCTAAGAATGTTCGCCTACTTTTGAGGAATTTGGGGACCACAGAACATAGCAAGTTTATGGATTATATTCTTACAAGGAAGACGAGTGAATTGGAATTTTCTGAAGCAGTCAAACTTTTATCCGAACTGTTCAGCCCAAATTCTACGCTCTTTCATACAAGATGGAAATGCTTGAACCTGCAAAAAAGCGTCGACGACGATTACCTAACCTTCGTGTCCGTGGTAAATAAACACTGTGATAAGTTCTGTCTATCTGACCTATCGGCATATGATTCAAGTGTTTAATTTTTGCGCAGGGTCTAATCTCAACCAAAAAATGCTGTTATTAGACAATGCGTTCTCTCTGTACTTAAGATCCTACAAAGCCTCACCCTCCAGAAGTTGGTCGAAGATTGTCAACGGGTAGCCTGCGTAAGGAACAACTCGAGACACGTCGAGGAGTCAGGCGCAACATTCATGAGAAAACGACCTTCAGACCGGAAAAATACTCATCCCGAAAAAGCAACGCTGGAAGTAAGAAAACTAAGGATAAACCTAATAAGCACCACCCAGTCACAGGACTCAGCTCCCTTACACGCCCGTGCTATCGCTGCGGCGGGAAACATTGGTCGAATCAATGTTTTTACAAATATAAGTACTGCAACGAATGTGGCAGGAAGGGTAACAAAGCGATCAAGTGCAGGAAGAATAAGGTCAAGAACAGCGTCCGACAGACTAGATCCGACTTGGATTCGGATAACAACCGGCGCAAATATAGCACAGCTAACATCGCCATAAAACTGTGCATCTACAATTGGATTCCGGATCATACCTGTCCATCATTAACCTTAAGACATGGAATAAAGCTAAGGAAATCCACCATGCGGAAGACGAACAAATCAGCTCGAGCTGTGACAGACGATAAAGTGGAATTCGAGGGAGAGCTCACACTCCCGGTGACCTTAAATGATGTTACTAAAAAAGCGAAAGTGTATGTAGATAGGACATCCTAAAACCTGTTCGGTACTGATTGTATGGAGCGATTCGAATTGTGGGACCAGCCAATGAATAAATTCTGTCATAGGGTAGGAGACTCGTCTACACAGACGCAACAACTGAAGGACGAGTTAAAAGCGTAATTTCCGGGAATATTCTCACCAGGACCAGGAAAATGTACAAAGGCTATAGCAAGATTCGAACTAAAAGAAAACACTCTGCCCGTTTTCAAGAAGAAACGAAACCTCCCATTCGTAGCAACAGAGAAATCGAAAAAGAAAGCTTCAACAGAATCTGCCAAAGGAGGCATAAAAAATGAAACTGCAAATCGTGAAGCTAAAAAACCCGCGCCAAAAGAATTCCCCAAACCAAAACAACTTAAAAGGCTCAAGCGATCCCAACAGATGAAGCACTTCAACAATTTCTACACGTGTATAAGATTACACCCAACCCGAACACACCACCAGCTCACTCACATGCAGAAACAATATTTGCGCGGAAAGTGATAACCAGTTTTGACAAGCTCTTACCCAAACAGTCAAGCCCACTAGTGACCACTTATGTACCCAGTAAACGTTTCATACCGGCGAAAGAGTATGTTTCAAAAGTTATATAAACAATACATCATTCTGTGAGGTGGGTACAATGACTAAGAGAGTTGGTGACATGGTATATATCATCCAAGGACCAACGTATACCCACAAACGTCACCAGAACCAACTAAGAAGATGTCGATCAGTTGAAAACAGCAGCAGTCCCCCATTGAAAGAGGAGCCAATAGACACTGTCTTCGAAACTATTGATCTGGAACCTCCTCAACCAACACCTGAACTAGGGCAGTCGTTCCGTAAGAGAAAGTTTACTGAGCCATTAATAGTAAACCCTAAAAGGAAGAGGTTATGACATCTTTTACGAACAAAAAGCTTGGGAGGTAGGTGAGACGTCCCTCCATGCGATTAATGGACTATCTCATGACGTCACTTCCGTTGGTGACGTTCCTTCCGGTATCGACCGGTGGCCAGCAGTCAAAGATTGGCACGCGACCCAGCAGGTCGGATGCACATGTCCACAGTTGAGGAATGGAATTTCTCATCCTGTCTTTGCCTATAATATATGTGAATACATGTTAGTTCCCTAAAAACCCCGTGATCCTTTCGTTTATTACGATTTAATGCCATAACATGATGAAATAATAAATATCTACAGTAGAATCCCAAAATACAGTGGCCCTGGGATACGTTTTATTTTTCATGTTACAATGTGAAATACGGGGTTTTCCGGCCCCTGATTACGGTATTTGCCCCGTCTTACGGTGTTATTTATACAGATATTTGATTATATATATATTTATTATATACTGCACTATATTTTGTCATTAATTATTAATGCCGTATAGCGGGGTTCTTCTGTATTGATTTTTAACTACCAATGGAACTAAACCTATATGGCACATCCATAGGTGTATTCTTCAATATTCATCAAACAATCTTCAACATTTTTTAATTTTAAAAGAATAGGGATGTGCAATATACTTATTTGTATCCGCATGTAAAAACCAAAAATTAAAAGTAAGTATATCTTTATCCGCTTATAAAAGCAAAAATTACATTTACCATTATTTTCTCGTATGTATATATCTTATTCTCTACATTTTTTCTCAGGCATATTTTAACTATCTTTTCTTCACTTATTTTTAACAAACTCCCGAATAAATTTTTTGCCATGCTACATTGATTGTATAAGCATGTGTGAGAGGATCAAATCACTAAATAGTTTAAGATAACTTATTTTGATGCGCGAAAAACTTCAGTAAGTATGATCCTTTATATATTCAGCCATGATAGGGCGCTAAAATGTATAAAACAAAAAAAATGAAGTGGTTTTGACTCCCCCTCCTCGCGCACTTCTATCTTTTTTAAGGCCACTTGTTCTGGGTGGGGGTTTGCTTAGTTATAAAGCCAATGCTTTTGATCTGTCACTGTACTAAAACTCTACGAAGGGGGGTCCTAAGTCATAGTACAAAACGCACCAACTTGTACGATGGTTTGTAAAGTTATATCGTTAAATAAGTAAATAAGCTTTGTCCGTTGCCTAACTTTCACACTTATTCTTTGTCAAATTAGCCAACCGATGATTTACAATATCAGGGACTCGATAAGACGCTTTTTTGTCTAGCTTTAATTCCTGTCTAGAACAACGAAATACGACTCCACCTCATACTAATAGTATACTATAGACACTTTATATTTCTTTGATCATAAGGAGTTGTACACACAGACAAACACACACACGAATGCTATCACTTTATATATATATATATATATATATATATATATATATATATAGTGGGAGAGAAGCTTGATAGGGTGCATAATGATGAAGAACATTTCCAAAAAAAGCGCAATATTGTTCATATATGTTTTACATGAAATTAGAGCAATAGTGTATATTCAGTGTAAAATCAAAACATGCATATAATACGCACACACGCACACACATACCCACGCATACCCACACACACATATATAAATATATCTATCTCTCTCTCTCTCTCTCTCTCTATATATATATATATATATATATATATATATATATATATATATATATATATATATATATGCTTATGCATGAACTGTTGCTTGCACAGAAGCATTGTTTCCAACAAAGCATTCATCAGATGATGATGCTGATGCCAGGTACAGTTGTATAAACAAATCATATCTCACCATTAGCATAGAGATCCCTATCTCTATTTCACGACACTACCTTACTTTATTTGATTTACATCATATTGTGAGATTGCCATATTCATGCTAATAAAGAAAGTTTAGGTTTGTATTTTCTTTATGCTTAGCTTGCAGAGAAATACAGATATTGTTAAACACGTGGAAGTAGAGTTGACAGTATAGACTGCATCCGACTTCGACATAAAATACAATGGTTTTTAGCCACCTCTGGCACATTGGTCCCGTAGATCTTTGTAACTTTCCAACGTGCGTAGATGTGATTATCGATGCGCGATGAAACAGATCTGTATTGTAAAACAGTATGCAATATCATCATAAAATCAGCCCGTACATTCATATGTTCACATATTTATTTATTTATCAAGTCTTGAAACTCTGACGTTTATGCATAACTTCATTGCATAAACAAATGAAACATCCTGGCAAGGATAGATACACTGTGATCAATTCTTTTGCACATCAATGATTATCGTTTTGTTTTTTTTGTTTTAAATTTTAAAAACATAATGTGAATAACAATAAACTTCTGAGTTCGGGCCAGGTCAAATCATATCCAAAAGCATATAACTTTTTACAAATAAATTCAACTATATATAAATATTTACCCCATACGCACACACACAAATCCCAACCAGATATAGAAAGTAAATATACGAGATACAGCAATAGTATATATAAAAATTGGAAATTAAATTCAGTAAATTAAAAACACACGTAAAATGTATTATTAAACAATAAATATAATTTTTTCCACTAATCCATGAATTTTCAATAAATAGTTTATTTCATCAGAGGAAAATAATGTTCATAGACAGTCATGAATTTTGCTATTTAGGACATAAATTGAGAAACTAAAACGCTTGCATACAAAGCCTTTAAGGACGCCAAGATTATAAAAGGGTATATAGTCAAGATCTTAATCTTCGTTCTCAATGATACCGACCGTGGTGAAGTGAGAGGGAGCACTATCTAACAATCTTGTTGTATTCATTAGTCGCTACTTTTGAACATCTAAGACCTGAATAATATATATATATATATATATATATATATATATATATATATATATATATATATACATATATACGGACTTTCTATATTTGTGTGTCTGTGAGTTCCTTCCTTATCGACCCGAAAACAGCTGGGCAGGTTTGTATGAAATCTCACACTTTATGTGACTTACAGTGTTCTTAGACATATTTTGTATCGGATTATCTTCAATAAGTATCGATAATAAAAATAATCCGATGAATGAAGAACAAACGATTTTGACCTAAGTTAACACCTTACACAACCTCCCATCAAACGTGCATTTAAGAAGTTTTATTACCACACACGCTGAAAGGCCAGAAATATAAAATCTACATTAGGTTATTTGATATCAAAGGGAGGCGTTCGAAATGAATTTTTCTTTTGGAGCAAAATTGATGTATGATATTGACTTTCGCATGTTAAACTTCAATGCAAGATATTATATATAAATAAACTGTTATACAATTACAATAAGTTCTCTACAGTTCAATATAGACTGCATAACATTAGTCACTACACTGCGATCTTTCTCTTCATGTAGCGTGGTCTGTCCCCCTTCTAGAGAAGGAACTCAATCGATTCCACCGATTTCGATGACAATAAAAATATGAGAGTATGAAACATATGTTGATTCTTATTCTATCCTGGCTAACATTTATATAAAAGTGACTTATTATATATATATATATATATATATATATATATATATATATATATATATATATATATATAATTTATTTGCTGTCTTTCAGTGTCTGTTTGTGTTAGAACCGGTGTCTACAAACTATTCTACAAATTATTTTCTACTGACTTGTAAATTGGAATAAATTCACTTGGGTTTTTAGCTAGTAAAAGTAGTTACTAAAGAGTCAACACTATAAAATCTGAACTTAGACGTCAATGTAACAAAAGTACTCGGATACGCATGCGTAAATATTCTGATAATAACGTTATACTATTATTTGTTAAACAACTTAATTTTTTTCGTATTTATATGCGTTTAGACGTACCTCAGGTGTTAACAAATGATAATGAAGAACTTTATGTTTAGGTTTGGATTTTAGCTTATAGCAGCCAAATCATATGTTTTTAAAACCGTAAGAATCATTACTACATATAATATAATAATAAAAAAAGGATTGGCTCTATAATAACTGTGTATGTATGGATTCTTAATTCGGCAGGGGGGATGCGTCTTATGTGTTCCCTATGTAAGTGCAAGCTTGCATACCTTCTCGTTTCCAGCTAACACCGCTGGCTAACCTCGAGTGAAAAGGGAACAACAACGCGTAAGTCATCCCTGCTAGTAGATAGCCTCTCCATCATCAAATCTGTCGTTTTTACGTTCAACTTCAAGCCACAAACACACAGACAAGATGTTTTAAATAATCAAGTTGTTCGTCGTATAAAAAGCTAACAAATGGGTGGCAACGTGCAGTTTTTTCTACAAGATGTTTAAAGGGTCTGTAAAATTCAGGACAAAACTCACATGTTATGTCTGGCATTTTCAATTTCTTTTTCTTTATATAAATTGTGAATGTCCATTTATATTCTGAACACGAAAGCAGAATTTGTAAATTTGTAATCGAAAATCACTTTCACAAAAACATCACGAAAAACAAAACACTAATTCTGATCGTAATTAATGTCGATCAAAAATGGCTGCTCGGTTATTATGACGCGCGTCAAAAAACAGAGACGCACATCCCAGATTTAACACGATTAGCTGCTTCAATTATTTGTGTTCGTGATTAGCATTCATCGCTCCAACCGCAATCCATATTCAATTAAAAGATCCGGTTTCAAAGCCGGAAACTATAAAAAGTGTTTTAAATAAAGAATGACACGATAAAAGTTAATTGAATATAAATCAACTTATTGTACAGATTTATATTAAAAAATAT
>NC_136511.1:27555573-27625573 GCF_053919585.1 Euprymna scolopes | reverse complement strand
AGACTTTGGAATTCCATTCCAGGTCACTGCTTCTCCAACTGTACTGACATGCAGAAGTTCAAATGCAACGTGAACCAATATCTTGCCCCCAAATCCCTACATAGTACCCCAGTAGTTGTTTCCCCTGATAGTAGCCCCCTACACCAAAGTGGCAATGTGCCTTGTTTGGGGTGAAAATGTAATTTAAAAAAATCTAAGGAAATGGCATAAACACTAGAGGAATACCTCCAACCTGGAATGGGGACATAGATGGATTATCACATTCAATGCTTACATGACTAAGCGTGTTTCATAAAATAATTACCCTTTCTCAACCACCAATAGCAATGGCCAAAGGCACATTACCTGAAAGTACTTCTCTTAAACTCCTTGGCCTAATTTTCACATGAAACATGAGCTGGAACAGATACATTGTTAACATTGCCAAGGCTGCTGAGAAGAAGGTGGTCTGCCTCTACCGTGCTAGAAAACTTCTTAACTCCTGAAAGTATTCTGTACCTCTATAAGGCCACCATTCGCCTAGGTATCGAGTATTCTTGTCACATTTTGGCTTGTGCATCTGCTACTAATCTCGCACTCCTAGACAGAGTACAAAAGGTAGTCCCATTCCTGAAATGTCATCTAAGCTTCATTATTTGTCCTATCGACGAAATGTTGCATGCCTTTGCCTTTTCTACAAGTATTTTAACGATGAAGGCTCTGACGAACTGCAAACACTTGTACTCCCTCGACGTAAATACTCCTAACAAACTCGACTAGCACCTTAATCCCAACCCTACACAGATAAGATTCTTAGATATAAGAGAGCGTTCTACTCCAGTAGTTTCTTCCCAAGTAATGCTAGACTTTGGAACTCCCTTCCGGGTTCCTGCTTCCCCAAGTGTACTTACATGCAAAAGTCTAAGTATAATTTGAACAGAATTTTTGCTGCTCAACTCCCTACCAAGTACCATTGTAGTTTATGCCGCTGATAGTAGCTCCCCACATCAAAGTGGCATTGTGCCTTGTTTGGGGCGAAACTGTAATATATATATATATATATATATATATATATATATATATATATATATATATATATATATAATCTTTATTATATCATTAGCACAATATTAAAAAGTAACAGGGAAATATAAAGCAAAAAGTTAAACGTATTTAGCCCATGTCACTTCGAATTTAAATGCATTTCATCAGAATAGGAGAAATACGAGAATCATACAAAATGCAAATAAGTATAAGGTAAAATTCTAGCTTAATAACATGCAGATATGAAATAATTATGAAGGAATAGGATAATGTGATAAAAAAAATTAAGTAATATTAAAAGTAGATATTCCTCTATTCTTATCTCATTTACACTTATTTCTTTGTGCTTAAACAGGTGAATAAGCGACGCGTTTTTCAACTGTTGTGGCACAGTACCAACTTCCTATGCTATTGAAAACAGGGCACTTAGTTTCTGGATTAGCAATTGGCTTCCACATTTTTATACTTTTGCAGATGTGCCGTTATGAACTGGAGCTTTACCGTTTAAAAATGTTTTATTGCACATTATGTCTCCGACATGGATACACTGTCAGCAAGCTCCTCGATGGTTGGCCTCTGAGGAATATCATCAATCACTCCCCAATTCACTGCTGATTCTCTGTTTAAAATATTTGAAAAGTGTTCAGCCTAGTGCTTGGGAATTTTTAATCTATCATTGAGAAAATGCCATCCGACGAAAATATTGAAAATGCCCTCCTTGACTGGGACCTAACATCCCCTTTAGGTTTTGGAATTATTAAAAATCACACTTTTCCGCCTATCTTTTAAGGTCTTAGCTTTCAGTTTCCACCAGTTTTGTTTCATGTGGGAGAGCTGGGATTGTGCTAACCTTTTGGCCATTCTAAAAGCCTTGTCTTGTGTTTTTTTTTCAGTAATCCACACTTAATGAGTTTGATGCATGTTATTGAGAAAAAGAAAGATAGTTGGATCATTTTCATCAAACCGATCTTGTGTGTTCCTTTGAACATATCCTAATGACACTTTATCAGAGTCACGCACTACATTTATAAACCCCCTCGCAGATGCCTCAATGTCATTCCTACATACAATGGAGGACAGCTTTTCATCAGTAGACTTTTGAAAGGAGTGCATTGTCTACTCAACCCTCACCTTGCCTACATCTATTATCTTGATTATATTGAAGTCGAACAGGGTGCTTGATTTTCATCCTGACTGTGGAGCAGATGAATTTATGATCTGAGCAACATTTCCTGGTACTAAAAAGCGTGTACCATTTACATATTGTCTATCAGAACGACGTACAATGACACAGTCAATGACTATGGCTTTCTTGCAATTGGGAAGCTGAAACTCTTCATTAATGAGCAATGATCAAATCCAACGCAAAAGCTAATAGAAGAACGCCGTTTTTGGGTTTTTTTTACAAGGTGGTCACCACTTATCAAGGCCCGGAAGCTACTCGGGGAGTTATTGCGTGTACAGTACGTTAGTGTTGAGATTTGATAAATTGGATTACTTAAGGGGACGGTTTATCAGGAATTTATTTATGTTGAACTTGAAGACATCCACGCTGTAGTAAGGTGGAAAACAGGCAAACGGAACAGAGTTCCACAGGCGTGTACTTCTAAGAAAGAAGCTTTGTTCATGAATCTACGTTTTTGTTTTGGTACAGATAAAGAGTGGGGAAAATTGTTGACAGTGGTTTCAGCTAGACGGGTGTTTTTCGTGAAAAGTTGGCGAGGAGGGACCAGGGATTGGAGCTCAGATGAGCACTTGCCATGGAAGTAACGATAAAACAAAAACAGACTCGCAATGTCTCTCCTGTGGGAAAGAGGTTGCAGGGAAGAGAAAAGGGTATCCCCCACTAAGCCACGAAACCTATTTTTAATCTGTCAAGATGTGGCAGCAGTACTCCATCCTTGGGCGTACTTGGCTTTTATATAGATATGAGATATCTTCTAAAGCGGTAGAAGGATCCCACCATTTTTCCAGCGACCTTGGCAACAGACTTGATATACGTGTTCCATTTCAGGTCAAGAGTAAAGGTCAAGCCCAGAAGCTTATCAAAACATGGGGCTTCTCCTAAACGAGAGCCATCCATTTCAATGCCAGATGGGGATCGGAGCGGTGATGATATAAATATAGGAGCTTTGTTTTAGATGCATTAAAAGTAACCAGCCACCTCTTTCCCCACTATACTACGTGCTCGAGATCAGAGGAGAGAAAATCGGAGAGAACTTTGTCATTTATGGCCTTTGATGTGTTGCCATAGATGGTCGTGTCATCAGCATAGATGTCAATGAATGATTTAAGGATATGTTTTGGGAGATAATTGATGTAGATAAGGAAGATAGTTACGCGGAGGATGGACCCTTTAGGGACTCGAACATTAATACTAAGGGCCTCTGATTTCTGCCCATCAACCATTACTCTTATGTGCCTATCAGAGAGAAATGATTGAATGATTGAGAAAACATTTCCAGTTTTGCCGTAGCTGGAAATCTTGTGAGCTAGGCCCTAATGCCATACCTTATCGAAGGTTTTACAAACGTCAAGAGCAATTGCCCTAGAGAGAAAGCCTTTGTCAAGAGATTCACTAATCCTATGGGATATAATCGCTAGCACATCTACTGTAGATCTGGCAAACGGAAACTATATTGCATGGCACTAAGAATATTATTTCTGCTGAGGTGGTTGACTATTTCTCTATTTAATATGGATTCCAGCAACTTACTCATGACACACGGGGGAGTTATTGGTCTGTACCAATATTTCCATGGCAGGTGCTCGCGTGAACTCCAATCTTTGGTTCCCCTCGCCAATCTATTTCGAAAAACACCCGTCTAGCTGAATCCACTGTCAGGAACTTTCCCCACTCTTTATCTGTGCTTGAATCAAAACATAGATTCCATGAACAAAGCTTCTTTCTTAGAACTGTACACCTGTGGAACTCTGTTTCGTCTGCCTGCTTCCCAGTGTACTACAACCTGGATATCTTCAAGTCCAACGTAGACAAATTACTGATGAGCCTCCCCCTTAAGTAGACACTTTATTAAATCTCCAGACTAACGTACTGTACTTGCAATAACCCTTATCCCTGAGTGGCTTCCGGCACTTGATAAGTGGTTACCAACTTTGTAAAAAAAAAAGCTATGGAAAAAGTGATTGCTGTGCGCGATCACAGCAGCACCCTCTTAGAGGAACAATGGCTGCTAGTTAGGTTTTTGTTGGAATTTTTTGGATGGAATAAATCGGTCTATGCCTTTAATTAACCATTCGGTCAGGTCTGATATATGTAAGACACATCCTTTTTAAACATAGAATGCAGGGGTAGATCAGATATGAATGTACGGAAGCTACCCCAGTCAGTCGTAGATTATCGATGTGCAAGACGGTGGAGAGGGACGCCTGAAGACTGGCATGTCGTTTTTATCTTAACTGATACAACCGAGTGGTCGGAAGATACCAGACGAGACAGTACGAAACATGAACATAGCGCAGGGGAAGTTGTGAGAAAGAGGTCTAGAAGGCTTGCGTACTGACCGGAAGTATCGGGCACACGGGAGGGTTTGTGAACAATCTGGGTGAGGTCATAGGCAATGGTGAAATCATGACAGAACCTCCCCTCATCATCTGTCTTGTTCAAGTTGGCCAGCCATCCCAAATTGTTGACCTTGAAGTCACCACAAATGTGGACGTTAGTTGAAGGATGAGCAGACAGAATGTGGTCAATTTTCCAGATATGCTCTTAAAGAGAGCAATTCCGCTGCTGTGGTGCAATTATAAATGCAGTGGTGTAAGCAAGTGCAACCCAGAAGTACATATAAGGTAAATTAGAGTCTTCACTACCACATGGGAAGCCATTTTAATGCAGGCATATATTCCAAGCATATGACGATCTTGGCTGTCAGATTTTGACCATAAGTTAGAGTAGCTTTTAATTATGCACTCCTGTAGTGTATGTCAGTTTCGCTTAGGAAGAATAAGTCCGGTTTCGTCTACTGTAATTGGGTTTCAACTTCTTGAAGGTTGGAACGTAGACCCCTGATGTTAAAGAAGGAGACATGGTAGTAGGGGTCTACCTGGATGATGGGGTTCTAGGTTTGTTCGTGTTTTTTTTCTGGAGATATTTCTTGTTGAGGATTTCGCATTTGTGAAACAGGTCGACAGATTTGGTTAGAGCATGACAGAGAGGGAAAGTAGTAGAGAAAAAAACATGATTTTTTTGTAGAACATGATATGGTAAAACCCTAACAATTACTAACTAGTATGGCATCGAGAGGCCCCACCAGAAACTACTGCATGGTCCAGAATCCATTTACCAAATTGCAATACAGCAGCCCCAGTACTTTGCACCTGCTGATAGTAAAACCTCCTTAGTGGTTAATCCAAGGTTTGGGTCCCTGATTAACAGGCGGATAACGACCGCCAGATGAAACGTTTACTTCCAGCACCCTTACTGGTGACATGGCCACAAGGAGAGACATAGCAACAGAGGATTTCCGACATCTCAGGCTACTGTTTACGAAGTACTTCCGTCCTGAAAACAGCTTTTACTTCACTCTTTGTCAGAAAAATCATTCGAAATGAGGACCGAGCGACAAATAAGGAGAAATTTAAGTTGACTTTACCAATTCCATGTGAACCAATGACATTTCTTCAAAATTGTGTATCACTACCCACACAATCATTGAAGTCAACTAAGATAAACAGCTTATCCTGTATACACCCCTTTTTAATCTGGTAAAGTAAAGGAGTAAAACCTCTTTCTTAGCTCATCAGATGAATTACGTGTAGGTTTATATCAACTCAAAAATATGGCGTAATCGCCCATTTTTATTGCAACGCGCAAGAACATAAGTCTGTCATTTATACCAACAGGCAGGGATTCAAGATTTTGTGCAATATCATTCCTGATGGCAAAACCAAAGCCAGGCACGCGTTTCGCAGAACTTGGTTGTCAATCCAAGATAAACATTATCCACCTTAAACTTCCTCTAGCCGTCCTGCACAAGCAAACCTAGTTTCGGAAAGAGCTGCAACAAAAATTTTATGATGCCTCAAAACAATGCTACAGTAGCGGTGTTTAGTTTAGGGTTCGTTTTTGTAATCTTGGAGTGTTCTTACCAAGTCGCAATACACATATTTGTTTCATATGTTTAGTTTCTATTCATGATTAGAGTGCAAATATTTGATGTTCAGACATATGAACCAGTTGTCAAGGACAAGAGCAAGTAAAAAATTTTGGTCATCTTTTATAGACCCCTCCCTCTGAAGTGGAAAGCAGTGTCATCCTATAAAAGGGTTTTTTGTTCAGAAAGGACGATACGACTCAACCAATTACGTGCGGGTGCTTTTAATAACGACCATCTACTTTTCACCAGCTATGTCTAGTTAGGAACTACCAATACATTCTTCGACTATTCCCGTCAAAATTCAATCATTGCCACAGGATTTATTGTTATTTATTATTAAGAAAATACACCCACATATACATGTGCCAAACCTCAGGTTTACATGAGTGAAAATACTTAACTGAACAACAGACACTTTGATTTGTTTTAAGTGGTGATTTCTTGTGTTAAACAAAGCACACTCTCGCCATCGAATTATCATTATCTGTACATGCGCACGTTGTGCCATGCGTCATATTATAACATTGATCGCAGGATTTCCCTGTAAGAGTGTTCTATGTCCTAAAGGCCTGATCCGTATATATATATATATATATATATATATATATATATATATATATATATATATATATATATACAATTTGAGTTTTTTTGTGTGTAATTATATTTATATTAACAACCCTTCTTTCTATTTATTTAAAGGTAAACTACAACTGTAGTATATATGTGCGATGAATTGCATGCATCTGCAAAATAACTAACTAATTTTAATATTCTTTTAAACATTAATTTTGATTAATTCCTATGAGTTGTGGGATGATCATCTTTATTTAACTATTACGTGTAATTATACTCATGCAGATATTCTACATGATTTATACTTGCATAATATCTGCGCAAAATGTTGATAGTAAACACAAAGTTCTTTCTATATATATTAATACATCCGTATATACGTATATATATTTGTTTTTAAAATTTTGTTTAACAAACCCCCCCCATGAGTTCACAATCTACAGACATTAAACTCTATATATAGGGTATTCAAACCCATGCGAAACTTTATAATTGGGTTTTAGTTGTGGAAAATCGGTGCAAAACTGTGAAAATTAAAAAAAAACTGGAATTTGACAGGTAAAGGTCGAACGACGGCATTACGTATACGTATGCGCCGCGTAATAGTTATTAGCTAAGTTTTTAATATTTAGCCTTCTAGCAAGCATGTGTCCATAGCCTAGGCATAAACGGCAAAAAAAAAAGTAAATCGTAGCTAAACGTTTTTGTTCCGATTTTCGGTGGTGGCCCAGTAGTCATTTAAAAAAAAAAAACTTTTAAAATCATAACTTTATATTTTGTCCAATAAAATCAATGATATACATCTCAATGCTCTGTTCAAATGTATGCATGTATGTATGCATGTATGTATGCCTTAACCTTTCGACAGAGGCGACATATAATGCACGCGATCGGAATCGTCTTGAAACTTGGTTCTTCTGAAGACAAATATAGAAAAATTGTTAAAAACAGTAATTACTTCACACTCAAGTGGCCACTTTTATACAGAGAAGGGTCGCTTTTTCGCCGATATTTTCGAAAGTAATCCCCTCTTTTCGGTTGACTAGCCCTAATTTAACGCCTTCGCCAATTTCGGTTTGCGATGGACGCAATAGCAAAGATTTCACGTTTTTTATGCGTGTGTGTCCGTGTCTGTGTCTGTGTGTCACAGATTATCGATGTTAATAACGTTGAGCCTAGCTTGTACGCAGCCCTTTTTACATTGGGTATCAATAGTCTGTCAAAACTGAAGCAAGCTACCATATATACGCCTTTCTGTATTATATATATATATATATATATATATATATATATATATATATATATATATATATATATATATATATATATATATTGAGCATATTGGGAAGTGATACACGAATTATCATCAGCGTATTCAGCAATGCTCTTTGTGTAAAAATCGAGCTTAGGTATTTCAGACGATGTTAAACCATCGTTAATTTAGAGTCTTCACAGCAGCAGTCAATTAGCGTAATGGTTAGAAGACTTGATTTTCGTACAGGCGGTCGGGTTTCGATCCTGGCTTGAGGTAGTTGTCTGTCTAGCCGAACTAATGAACTGTGATACAGCGAAACAGTACCGCATGTTGATGACTATATATATATATATATAAATATATATATACACATGTATATGTATATATATAACACCATGCTACGTATGTAGCTGTGTTGAGTTCGATCCTCATCAAAAAGTTTAACCATACCAAGTGATACTTAGAAACGTGCTTGTTCCATTATAACTTTTATAAACGTAAAACATTTAATTGATATTTAAACACAAATCACCTTAATCTTAAACAAACGCACGTACATATATATATATATATATATATATATATATATAAGCACGTCTGATTGAACACGACAAAGTATTGTTTTTTCTCGATTTTTTAAAGTATTTTTTCAATTCGCTGAGCGACCTTTGTTATTTCAGCTGGCATTTTGTATATTATAGAGCCCAAAAGCTATTGTTCAGCCATATTCTTCTGAAGCGCACTTTTTCGGTACATTCAGTCGTCAGGAGCGATTGCTGTTGTTTGCGTTTTCTTTTTCACTTTCCTTGAGGCTTTTTGTATGTATAGTTATTTACTGCAAGAAAACCACAACAACAATCGCTCATGACGACGATCAGATGTACCGATAGAATTCGCTTGAGAAGAATATGGTTAAACAAGAACTGTTGGACGCTATTATATACACAATGCCAGCTGAAATAAAAAAAAGATATACAAAATATTGGAAAATGAATAACTCTGTCGTATTCAATCAAGCGTTCTTTAATAATGACTTACTGCCAAAGTAATTGCCATTGTTCGAATATATTGTGCATGTATTAAGGCATCATTTTCTTGTTTAATTGATATTTTTTTGATGTATACTTATCTTATGATGTGTTTATTTTACAATAAAGGAGAAAATAATGTAAGTTTCGTATAACGCAGGTTTTCGCTTTTATTTCCTTTCTAGAATTCTAACAATCGTCTGGACAGAGCAGACGCGTTACACAACTGGAAACAATATCTAATCGATCTAAGCCGATAAAAGAACAATGTGTTTCATTTCAGCTTGCTCGCTCGACTTCGAAGTTAACGGAATTACAAAATTGGGTTTCCTATTTAGGAATTTTCGATTTTCAGGAGCTGTCCACCAGCTACAATGGATTTACGCTTCCATTTAATTACCGTCTTCCTTTTTATTCTGATGTCAATAGAGTCGTGATTTCATTTTTTCTGATCGAGTGAAAACAATTTCCCTTCTACATTTTCTCATCACGAAAAGTAATAAAATGCACTTTTCTACGCGACGTTCGTATGAAGAGATACGATAGCCCACTATTTTAGTGTCAGCTGAGGTAACTATTACTAGTTAAATATTACTGAGCTAAATATTACTAGATCTTTGTATATGTGCATGTATGTATATATATATATATGCGTGTGTGTATATATGTATGCATGTATGTATCTATGTTGTGAGTCTTATAAACAAACTTTTTTTTATTTTCAAAAAGACCATGCGTTTTAATACTGATCAATTGGATTCTTGTTTTCTTCTGATTCCTACGTTTATTTATTTGTAAGATAATGTGTGAAATTTGTAATCATCATGATCTACAACAGAAGTTTGACTCTTAAAAACAAACTTTTTATTTAAAAAAATAAAAAGGTCCAAGCGTTTTTTTCATACTGATCAGTTGGATTTTTGTGTTCGTCTGATTCTTACGTCAATTTATTTGTAAAATAATGTATGAAATTTGTCATCATCATCATTATCTTCAGCAGAAGTATAAGTCTTATAAACAAACGTTTTATTCAAAAAATAAAAAAGTCCAGGCGTTTCTTAATGCTGATCAATTGGGTTTTTGTTTTCGTCTGATTCCTACGTCCATTTATTTGTAAAATAATGTGTGAAAATCCTCATCCTCATTATCTACAGCAGATGTATTAGTCTTATAAACAAACTTTTTATTATAAAATAGCCCATGCGGCTTTTATACTGATCAGTTGGGTTTTCATTTTTGTCTGATTCTCATGTCCATTTATTCTAAAAATAATGTGTGACATTTTTCATCATTATCATTATCTAGAGACGAAGTATAAGTCTTATAAGCACACTGTTTATTTAAATAAAAAAGATCCAGCCGCTTTAAACGCTGATCGTTTGTTTTTTGTTTACGTCTGATTCATTTGTAAAGTTGTACAAACACTTCAACGAATGACTGTCTCTTCTACAAATTGTTTGTATTGGATTGTTTTTTTTATTTTTTGTTCTTTCGTGTCAAACTCATTAAATCCTGCCCATCGCCATCATTGTCATTAAAATAATTCAGGATTTACGTCCTTTCATCTGTATTTTACATGTATGCGTACGTGTACATGTGTATATACATATGTATGCACATGCGTATATGTGTGCCTCTTTGTGTGTATGCTTGCATGTTCGTGTACATGCTTATGTATGTTTAAGTACATGTGTATGCATGTATGTGTGCATGCATGTGTTTATTTCCATGTGTATGTGGGGTGGAGAGAGCTCGCGTAATCCGTGATGAAGGCAACCTCTATAAGAGAAACAAATCTTTCATGAAGAAAACCATGAAGTACCCGCACTAAGCTGGCCTGCAGTTTGATTTATTGCGGCTATTTTGCACTTGCTTGTTGCTGGATGTCAACATTTTTAACGGAGACGGATTTAGCTGTCGTACAAAGAAAAAACGTTGTAACATCATTTTTGTATAGATACTACCACATGCATTTGTCTATAAATATAGTCCCATGGCGATAGAAATGTGACGAGTGTAGGCCTGAAATGATGGAAGCATCTAATAATTGATCTGCCATCATTACATGTATCTGTGTGCGTATGTATGCATTTATGTATGTATATGTAGGCGTATGTCTATGCCTGTGTATATATGTATGTGTGTATGTATATGTGTATGTATATGTATATATGCATGTGAATGTATATGTATGTATAAGTATGTGTATATGTATGTATACATGTATGTGTGTATTTATGTTTATGTGTGTTTTTGTGCATATGTATATATATATTTGTGTGTGTGTATGTATGTATATATATGTATATATGCACATGTATATGAATGTGTATATACGAATATATATATAAATATGTATGTGTATAGATGCCTATATATGCACGTGTATGAATATGTAAGTAAATGTATGTGTATGTATAAATATGTGCATATATGTGTACGTATTTGCATTTGTATATATATGCATATGTGTGTTTGTAGTTGGATATGTATATATATATATATATGTATGTATGTGTATGTATGAATGCGTGTATGCATATGTATTATGTAGTGGTCAAAGTCTGGTGTGGACGTGTGTTCAAAGCACACATATGTCTTAGCATCTTTCTGTGCTTCTCCCAGACAAATCAACCCCACGTGCAAGTCGTGTCCACTGCCACGTAAACGGGGCTTAGATGAACGACGCGTGTCCTGCGCCGTATAACTGGACCTCAACTGCCTTGTGGGCCAAGGTTATTTAACCAAAGGCTAAGGGCTAAGGGTGAGATACCCCTGACAGAAACATCCAGAGGAGCTTAGGCCCTGTAATCTACGGCATATATGACCCACCGGCGTGTGGAATATGGTCTGGTGCCCAGCAACCTAAGTTCCAGTCATAGATCAAATGGCATGGTGGGTGGAGAGGGCTCTGTAAGCCGTAGTGAAGGCAACCTCTCTAGGAGAAGAAAAACTCTGATATAAAACCTGCAATGACTGCTACATCCAATGATGTTGACTTGCTCTTCTTTTTGGATCAATGTGTCAGTTGTTTAGAGGGTGGGATTGTCTCGGTGCAAAGTCTTTCCCCACTATAACAATCCTCATGCACAGGCATTGCTCGATATAAATTAGATATACTTTTTACCATCTCGTGTATCTTTATAGCAAAAAAGGCTGGCTGTAGCCTAAAACGGCAAAACATTCCGGGCCTTGATAAGTGGTGTTCACTGTGTAAAAAAAACAAAAGAAAAGAAGTTGGAAAATATGATTATAAATGTAAATGGCAATAAGGGAACTGGAATTTCCAAGGCCTGGTCCGGCAGGTGTTTAAGGGCTCCACAGTCTGGACCCGATCGTCATCATGCTACTGCGAGGAAATATATGGCAATGATCATCGGCTGTTGGAATGCGCGAACGCTGCTTGACTTACGGTCAACAATAACGCGTCCAGAGCGTAGATCTGCTCTTGTATCTAAGGAACTTCAACGTTATAAGATGGACATAGTTGCTCTGTCGGAGACCAGGCTGGCTGATGGAGACAGTTTTCTGAGTTGGCTGGGGCCTACTCCATTTTCTGGAGTGGTAGGGCGGACGGGTGTAAGAGGGAATCAGGCGTGGCTTTTGCTATAAAGGATTCAATTCTTTCTAGCTAGGAAGAACTTCCCTGTAGTGTAAGTTACCGGATCATGACTATGAGGTTATCTCTGGTAAATGGTCGTTATACAACTTTTTTGAGTGTCTATGCATCCACTATGGATGCAACAGAAGATAGAAAAGGTTGTTTTCTACCTTGCTTTGTGCAGTGTAGTTAGACGAATTCCCTCTGCTGATAAGATCTTCATTCTTGGAGATTTTAATGCTAGGGTGGGAAGTGATTTTTAAACCTGGGACGTGCTGGGTAAACACAGAGTGGGCAAGTGTAATAGCAATGGTCTGATGTTGTTACAGTTTTGTTCAGAGATGGGTTTTAAAATTGGTAACACCTTGTTCCAGCAGAAGGATAAATACAAGACGACCTGGATGCATCATGGTTCCAAAAAAATGCACTTGATAGACTATGTGTTGGTCATAACATGTTAGATTAGGCATTTCTGCTGCGTTCGTGTCCTGCGGGGTGCAGAGTGCTGGACCGTCCATCGGTTGGTCCGTGCAAAGATCAAGTGTGTCGTGAAGCCCAAGATGAGGGGAGCTAGTGTGGCTATCCCAAAGCGACTTAATCTTTCCCGTCTAAAGGACAATATTGTGAGGGAGAAACTAGTTAAATAGATCGATGAGATTGATTGTGAAAATACTTGGCCTGCTTTTAGGGAATCTGCCTATCAGGTATGTGAGAGAGTATTAGGCTATTGTGAACGTAAACATCAGACTTGGTTCAATAAGAATGATACTGAAATTCAGGCTCTGCTTGATTCAAAAGTCAGGGCATTGCACGCTTATCTCGGGAGTGGTGAGCAAGATTGATTTAGGGACAAGTTTAAGGCACTTAAGCACGAGGTGCAGAGGAGGTTGCATAACATGCAGGATGAATGGTGAAGGCAGAAAGCTGAGGAAATACAGCTCGCCTCGGATTCGAACAACACTAAGGTCTTATACAGCCTACTGCGCGCGGTTTACGGACGATCCAGATCACCTATCACTCCTCTGCGCTCCAAAGATGGTGGGGATATTCTTCGAGACCCTACCGACATTCTTCATAGATGGAGGGAGCATTTCGATGACCTCCTCAACAGACCTTACGTTGATCAGGAGTTTGTTAGGTCTATTCCTAGCAATCCGGTCAAGGATATATTGGCAGAGGTTCCTTCTCTCCAGGAGGTTGAAACCGCTGTCCAGAAGCTGAACAATGGAAAGTCTCCTGACCAGAATCGTTTGCATGCGGAGATCTTTAAATGTTCTGGACCCAAGATGATGCAATGCTTAGGGAAACTGTTGCAGACTTCTTGGCGGGATGAGTGTATTCCGTAGCATTGGCGGGATGCATTGATGGTAGTGGTATACAAGGGGAAGTATAGCAGAGATAAATGTGGAAACTATCGAGACATCTCTTTGTTGTCAGTAGTCGGTAAGGTGTTCTGTAGGATCATGCTAGACAGAATGCTGGAGCATATTGCTGATGATGTTTTGCCTGGGTCGCAGTGTGGTTTCATAAGATGTCAGGGGACAGTGGATATGGTTTTTACAGCCAGGCAACTGCAGGAGAAATGTATAGAACAGCAAAAGGGACTGTATCAGGTGTTCATCGATTTAACTAAGGGATTTGATACAGTCAATAGGGATGCTTTTTGGGAGATTTTGAAAAGGCTTGGCTGTCCTGACAAGTTTATAACCATCTTAAAGCTCTTCCACGATGATATGAAGGCTGTGATCAATGTTGGGAGAAAGCTGGCTGATCCTATCACAGTAGAAAATAGTGTTAAACAGGAGACATTCCAGCATCCACACTCATTGCGTTATATTTCACCATGGTCTTTCGGATGGCATTGGGGGGTGTTCTGATGGTGTCTATATTCATTACCGAACTATTGGAGGGGTTCTTCAACATTAGGCGCTTCAATGCTAGTACAAAGATTTTCACCAACACGATTCGTGACTTGCTCTATGCGGATGACTGTGATCTGGTGGCTCATACGCTGACTGATATGCAGCATCTTGTGGACGCTTTTGTGGTTGCCTACAACGCATTGGGCCTGACCATCAATCCGAAAAAAATTGTCTTAATGTATCAGCCTGCTCCGGGCATGCCATACTATGAGCCATCAGTTTATATCTGTGGGTCAAGGATAGCGGTTGTCTCTAAGTTTGTATACTTGGGTAGCACACTGAGTATGTCTGGTGCCCTGGATGATGAGGTATCGTTACGGATCAGCAGGGCAAGTGATGCCTTCGGAAAGTAGGGCCGGCGTCTGTGGAGACGTCATTGGATCTTGCTGCCAACCAAGATTAAAGTTTATGCCGCATGCGTTCTTTCTACTCTTCTCTATGGTTGTGAAACTTGGACAACATACAGGGATCATTTGAGACGTCTCGAGCGGTTTCACCAGATGTGTCTACGGCGAATCTTAGGTGTGGGTTGGCAGATGTATGTCAGTGATGTAGAGGTGCTTGATCGAACCCACTGCCTTAGCATTTAGGCTCACGTTATTATGCATAGACTGAGATGGAGTTGACATGTGGTGAGGATGTTAGACAGTCGACTTCCCAAACAGCTCCTTTATGGTGAGCTCGCTGAGGGAAGAGGTCTGGCTCAAAAGCGTAAATTGAGATTAAAAAATGCGAGATTGATGAAAGAACCTGGGAGAGTCTTGCTTTGGATCGCGGAGGGTGGAGAAGGGCCTTGCGGGGAGGTGTGGGCAAGTTTGAGGTGGATCGAATCCAGTATGAGCGGCTGAAGCGCGATATCCGGAAAGGGAGAGTGACAGGAGCCGTGGATGGGAGGGGGGCCAAATTGGTCTGGAGTGTGAGGTGTGCGGAAGAATATGCCTTAGCAGAGCTGGGCTGATGAGTCACTAGTCTACTCTTCGGCGTAACGGGCCATAAAGCAGTCTTGAGTTTCCAGAGTTAACCTGTGTACACTGCGGGCGAATGTACAAAACGACAGGCGGTTTGAAACGGCATTTGATCCTGCATAGAAAAGAACAGCAAGAACGTTCTGTTTGTGGTGCACATGTCTGTACTATGTGTGCTAAGGAATGACAGAGTTTAGCAGGGCTTAAAAGCCACATTCGTGCAGCCCATCACTGAATGTTTTCGTTTTTCTATATACCTTTTTTGTGCTATATCGAGTGATGGCAATGTTCGAAAGAAAATTTGCTGCCATTATCATCCTCATATGTATTATGTATGTGTATGTATGTGTATTATGTATTGTGTATGTATATATGTGTGTACGTTTATAGATATATATGTGTATATGATAATTGCTATTTCTTGATAGAAGATTTTCATCTCTTCAGATAAGTGTATTTCTTTTGTATGCATGTAGGTGACTTTTTAATCCAGCTTTAGTCTTGCATGAAAATTAACAGAATGTGACATAAAATCTTTCCTTCTTGCAAAGGTGATTGTATGATGATATTATATATCCTCGGATCTCGTGTCAGGTAATTTGTTGGATTTGCAGATTAGACAAAAAATCTAACAACTTAACCTTGTTAGATGTGCTGTAAAAGCCTCTTTATAAGATATATGAATCCATTCATCCACCTTCAGTGCAAAACCACCTCGCGCCACAGCTTAGTCATTTGCATACTTGTTATGCCGCTGATGCTACAAAGGTGTCAGTAACTCCGTAACACAGACACTCATCTACCCTATATATATATATATATATATATATATATATATATATATATATATATATATATATATATATATAGGAGCACATTATTATAAAGGACTTGCTGCGGCCACAAAAACTGCAACGAATCGTTAAAAAAAGCAGCAATTGTAGAATGATTAACTTTTGGCAGACATGCAATATTTCCCAAATAACATTTGTTGCGTTCCTCTTCTACCCCAAGAATGCCAAACACAAAGCAAGCAATAAAACGCTGCTCTACATCAGTGGTTTCATCAATCGAGACCCACAGTTTCATTCCAGCAGCTTTTTCTCTGAGTGACTTCACGTTTGCTTCGTACACTTCACTAACGTAATATTTTCTTAGTGTAGTCTGATTTGGAATATTTCTATGTGTGTAACTATGAAGAAAGTCTTTGAACACATTATTGCTCAGTTTATGAAACGGAATATCCGCTGAAATCAACGCTTTGCATAAGTCAGCGTTGAACAAATTATTCGCACTGGCTCCTAAATCAGTTGCTGCAGTAGGAACTTCGCCTAACGTTGCCGTGGAGGTCTTTTTTGCCAGATGTGCGTAGGTTTTTAAATGCTGATTTATTAGAGAGTTTTTACAATTTTTGATCTGTAAAAATAAAAATCAATTATTTAATGGTAATATATACATTTCAAGGAAGGGTGGAAAAAGTTATTAGAAGCCGATTAACATTTATTAATTAACGTAAAAAGTAGATAAAATGAATTGTAAATTTCAACGTTCAATCAAAGTTTAATACAGCTAGATTTACCGTTATAGATTTTCAAAAACAAAACTACTATAACAACGCCAATCTATTAGTCAACTATATTGCAAATTTTATGTATTAAAGTTTGTTCCTACCTGGATATTGCAGTATTTGCAGGTTAAACAATTGCCAGTTAACTGGTAATCTTCAAATTCACCGGCATATCTTTCCATCCGTTCAGCAGGAGTGCTAATTATTTTCGGCATTTTTTGTTTAGTTTATTTAGATCTTGTAAATTCGTCCTGGGTACTAACACGCTTTGATTATCTACAAGGACGAGATGTCTGTACATAGTTATATATATGCCTATAATATCACTCTTTTTATATATCTGTTAGGGTTATACCACGTTTAATTCATCTAAAAGAATGAATAAATTAAAAACTCTTATCCAAATATTTTTTCAGCATATTTTTGGCAAAGCAAAACTTATTCCATAAATATTTCGCATATTCTGTTGTGAAAAGCATATTCTTTTTTTTTTAAGGAATATGCTTTTTATCAAAAGAATATTCTCTAACCCAATATATGTAAAGAATTGTTTTTTTATTAAAGAATATTCTTGACATTGCCCTACTCATTAATGCATATACTGTTTATATACTGTGAACAATTTAACACTCTATGGAACTTAAATATTTTATTTATTGCCTTTTATAATTAAATTAGTCTTTAAATTATCAAAATTAAAGCTTTTTTGGTTGTCCGCTAAAATAGACTTATGATGAAAAAAAAACTCGTTCCAATCGTAGGAGATTACTGGACCATATTTAAACCTGGCTATTTTTTCGATACAAATTGTAGTTACAATCCTTTGGACACAACGGGGCCGATATATCGGCCCTGGAGACATAGGGCAAAAAGGATACGCGGAGATTTCGCCCCTAATATACTCCTCTAATAGAATGGCTCTCATTAGGAACCAAAGGTTATTATAAATTCACAACTACGAAGGTTTTACCATGTTTAATTTAATTTATATAAAAAAGAAAACTTCGTAAAATTAAGACTCGTATGCAAATATCTATTTCAACATATTTTTGGCACAACTTATTCCATAAATATTTATATATTCTTTTTTTTAAGAGAATAGGCTTTTTGTTAAAGGAATATTCTTTTAAAAAAAGAATATGCTTTTTGTTAAATGAATATTCTCTAACGAAATATATGCAAAGAATATTCTTTTGTAAAAGAATATGCTTGTCACAGCCCTAATTATTATTATTATTATTATTATTATTATTATTATTATTATTATTATTATTATTATTTTTATTATTTTTATTATTATTTGCATCTCGTTTTTGTTGTTTACAGCAAAGCAAATCAATTTAATAACCTAGCAATTTTTTATAATTAAAATAAAATTTTCATTTCATTCATAGACAAAAGGCACTGGATAGTTAACCTCGCCCACGGCCTTTCCCTGTTAACAATGGTTTTCTGAATAGTAACAATGTTATTAAGAAATTCGTTCAAAAAATTGGGTGGGTGCTTTGTTAAATATTTTGTTCTTACATCGTTTTCTCATTTTGCTTTCTAATCATCGACTACTATCAACAGTTTATGAAAACTTTCATGTAGCATGGAGCACCTTGTACACTAAAGACGAACTGATACAATATGTTTTTTGTTTTAATCCAAATGAATCTTTTGTTGTTTTTCAATTTCCAATCAATTACAAGAAAGATGGTTGAGAAAGAAATATACGCTGAAATTAGCGGGTCTTATTTAATGATTTTAAATTTTACAATGAACGAAAAATCTCTAATTAGATATTTATAAATTTAAATAGAATCGGAATTGAAGTCAGCAATCGTATCGAAATCGGACATTTAGAACGGAGCCGGGGAAATTTTTAAAATCGTCCGATCACTATTATAAATAATATTAATAATAATAATAATAATAATAATAATAATAATAATAATAATATGTATATATATTATTTTAAATAATTATTCTCCACTGACACGTATTTCGTCGTCTGCGACTAATCAGAGTGGTTGAGTCTAGCGAGATTATAAGTCGTGAACCACGGGTACGAAGCGTAACCTCCTACCACCAGGCTATCTCGAACAAATAAATGTATCCGTTTTTTTATGAAGATTTTATTTGTTTTTGTTTTGCGTTACTTTTTGAATGAACTCAGTTATACATACGAAAGTGCATTTTCACCTAAATGCGAGTTGGTAATAATTTTTCCATAAACCAATTTTGGTACCCCGAAATTAGGAGCGGTGTATATATTATTTTAAAGAAATACTTTTCCACTGACAAGTGTTTCGTTGTCTACAATTCACCAGAGTGGCTGAATCAGGCAATATTTGAAATCGAAATGTTACATATTCCGCTCTCCATTTGGAGGTACTAAAATTGGTAAAAAGGGAAATAATTCCCAACTCGCATTTAGGTAAAAATGCAGTTTTGTATATATCATTGCATTCATTCAAAAAGTACGCAACACATACATTAAAAAATGCGATACCTTCAGTCGTGTGAGATAGTCTAGTGGTAGGTTGTAACGCTTCTTACCATGGATTTCGGATTTCGAATCTCGCCACTCTGATGAGTCGTAGATGACGAAACACGTGTCAGTGGATAATTGTATTTTAAAAAATAATGCATATGCCGCTGTCTATTGGGGGTACCAAATTAGTTAAAGGGAAACTCATCCCCAACTGGCATTTAAGTAAAAATTCACTTCCGTATATATATAATTGAATTCATTCAGAAAGAATCAAAATACACACACACATGCTATATATATATATATATATATATATATATATATATATATATATATGTATGTATGCATATATATTTATATCAATATAGCTTTTACAATCAAACAGTGCCGTTACTTACAATCGTCTCGGATGCGCACGTTGTCGGATATTTTGTCGCAAATAAACAAACATAAAAAAGGAAAGAAATAAAAACTTGAACCGGCATTTTTTACATGCAAATATAATGAATTTATTCGTGGTTATTCCAAAATAATGAAGGTCTTATCTTTCAAACGTCTTTTCTCACACATGTTTTGTACAAAGCCCTGCCGTATAACATGTGCGTTTTAAAAATTTCTCTCCCCGCCACAAGCGCTTTTACACCCTCGTTTTCACACATCCATATTCTCCAAAACGAAAATTGCTTCTATTGGTCGACCAGGTGCTATTCTTTTTTGCCCTATTTCTTCTTCTTCTTCGCATAACATCAGCGCTATCACATTTGCATATCGCCTAAGCTATATATTTTCGCTCGTTAGCTATCCTACTGCTGCTGCTGATTTTCTCACACGCGCGCTATACACGCTATTTTCCATCAGTTTTGATTTCGATTATAGCTGATTGTATTCAATCATATTTGCATGTATGTTGCAATAGTATAGTTTCAGCTTTAATAAAATAGAATTCCCATCTTAGAATTAAAACATGGCCGTCACATTTCCGTGAATGTATTGTATTTCCTCACTTATGCACACTCGTTTTTGCCTATAACAATGAAAGATGATATGTTGCTAATGTCAGTACTCTGCTGGTTAGAGCACTGTTGTGACGGTGGGTGTGGATTTAATACACACTCAAGGAGAAATATATTTATATATATATATATATATATATATATATATGTGTGTGTGTGTATGTATACCCCGTGCCAGAATTATATGCAAATCGATATTTTTGTTCTAACTCCGATAGTTTTCAATGAAACTTTGTAAAATTAAGCATCTTATATGGCAACACTAACACATGCGGAGATCTAAAATTATAAGCTAATCTGCTCAGTAATAAACAATTGGCAGGCATTTTGTTGATTTGCATTTTTTCAGCGTGCCAAACGAATGATAAAATATGGTGAAGTGCTTAAAGATCATCGAAACATTGAATATGCTAGGAATCTGTAACTTGAGAACAACAATAATAAAAAAAAATAAACAACTTCAGTATGGTTTCATAGTACAATCAATATTTTATACAATTGCCATTTTTATTGACAAGAGCAAAAAGCCTATGGCCCATTGAAGATGTTAAACTTTCGATTTCATCTGATGAAATGTCGTCGGCAGCAGTCAAAATAGCATTCCAGATGTCATCCTTGGATGTGTACTACCTTTCTTCGGAGTAAATATTTTTATTTAAAGAGCCCCTACACGTTTTCGATGGGATTTAAATCTGAAGGACAGGCTGGCAATAAGGAATAATATATATATATATAGGCTGGCAATCGCAATATTTTTCCATGTCTGACAAAAACTCTCATCAAATATTCAGTGGCTCTCCTTGAAGAATGAGACGATGGATTATCATGCATGAATACCATCTTTCTCCGGAATGCGAAATTCTTCTTATATTGTATTTACACGCACACACACACACGCACACACACACACACATACACATATATATATATATTCACACACACACATATATGTATATATTAATTTTATATATAGATCAGTCTTATATACATATATATATATATATATATATATATATATATATATATATATATATATATATAAAAGAGAAATTTAGCAATCAGACATTTCAACAGAATACCAATTGGCGGTAACGATGCCCGCGTGGAAAAGCAAGGAATTGAGGTTTAAATGACATAAAACGTAAACCAAAAAAGTTGTTTTCTGTGAATGCTAAACAATTACTTAAGTGTTTACCATTTTATGTAGCAAATATGCAAAACAGTATTTTAAAAGGAGTAAAAAAGTTAATTGAACCTAAAATCAATTTACAAACGGTGAATTCTTTTTAAAAGTATGAGCAAATCATATGGAAGAATAGAAATAAAATAAAATTACCCAGACAAATGGAGAAAAATGAATTTTTATTCGAGAAAGAAAAAAAAATCAAAATGACAGCGTTTAGTTCGCAAATTATGAAAGATGAATAATAACTTAATTAGATTAGACGGTATACAAAGAATATTTTTTGTTACTTAGGGAATAATATACACAAACTGACCTTGGAATTTAAAAACTTTATATCTTTTTTTCTGTATTTCTCTGTACCTCTATCTCTCTCTGTATAAATATTTTTATATACAGTGTTTACAATGTTATAAAATACGTATGCATCGTTATACAATTACTAGGCCTTTCTGCTGGGCTTTGCTCGGTCCTTATATATTGTTCATAATTTTATGTGCAGATATATATATATATATATATATATATATATATATATATTACAATTTTGATGTCATGGTTACCTACATCTAAAATTTCAAGCGTATAGAAACAAAATTAGCGGGTGAGTTTGGTAGAGTCTGCAAAGGTCTTTCGACTTTGATGCTTTGGCAGCCAAATAATTGCCCCAAAATGATTTAAAAACTTGCTATATCTGAATACTCTTTATGTAAAATTCCGAATCTTTAGGCCTAAAATTTGCATAATAGTTTGCTAACTACCTTAAAGGTAAAATCTTTTGAACTTTGACATATTGGCAGCAAAGGTTTCGGCCAAAAATACGAGTAAAAAGCTTTCCCTATGCCTGAATATACATTATGTAAAATTGGCGTAGATAACAATTTTTGTAACGTTTGACCACAATTATGATATCTTAACATTTACTATTTTGGGCTCACATCAAATTAAAGAGTTTGATCTATGTCCAAGAAACCTACATCTAAGATTTCAAATGTTTACACCTAAAATTGGCGGAGTAGTCACGTAGAGTTTTCAAAGGTTAAATCGTTGAATTTTGGCCCCTTGACAGCCAAATGTCTAGCCAAAAACCGATTAAAAACATTTTCCCAAATTTCAATACCTTTCATGTCAAATCTCGAGTCTGTAAACTGAAACTTGAAAGAGTCCTTTGCTAAGGAAATGTACACAGACAGACAGACAATTTTACTTTATAGGTGAATATATATAGATATATTTTATGTAAAACATTAGCTTTTAACTAATTATGTATGAATTTCAGAACACACCTGATATGCGGCAAGGTCATATTTTAGTTTATATGGGTTTCCGACGCTGCCAGCGATTGAATAACGATCTTCCAATATTTTATGCTACAATACATTAATTGTTGTTAATATCCGTTAAATCACCCATTTCTATATCAAATCGATTGATTAAAGGCTCTAGTTAGGAACCAACCGCGGTGTAACGCCAAGAAACTTCACATAGTTCCCTTCAACGACTGAGTCTAATATTAATCGTAGGCTATATTGCACTGTAGATAAGATGTTGTTGATTTCTATAATTTTTTTTATACTAGCAGATGTGCCATGCGTTTTCAGGTATTAAATGTTAAAGCCATGTTTGGTGGGGCTCTTTATAAACTCCCCTCACATAGGGATACTGCACACCTAGTTGATAAGCCACCATACCAAAGTCGGGATATTTATGAAGACCCAAACTAAATATAACCTTAACCTATTTCTTTTACCTTGATAAGTGGTGTGCACCATGGGAGAATTTCAATTCTAATTCGACAATATTTAAGTTTAAGATTTAATACACATTAGAAGGTGGTAAGTGGCGAGAGGAGTTTTTGATATTCAACCAGACACGGATAGGAATAGAGGGAAGGAGGGAGAGAAAAAGATGGGGAGAAGGTGGAAAAGGAGGGAAAGGCGTAAGATGGATGAGATTTTGAAGGCGGCGTAGGAGGAAAGAGGGAGAGAGAGATAAGAACTAAACCTAAGAACTAAAGGGAGAAGCAGAAAGGCAAGCAGTTTAAGATATGGTTCTAACCAGCGGACTCTGGCGATTAGTTGTTGAATACATGTCATATGAAAGTTGACACATTAAATATTTATGCGGATTGGGAGGGGGCGCTGTTTGCAATAACTAAGTACTTTATATTTGCTCTGCAATAGTACGTTCTTCAGGTTTTTACTAATTATGCTTTTTGCTATATATATATATATATATATATATATATATATATATAAAGTAAAATGATTCATACTTTTGAATTAAAAATCAATTTCAAAAGGAAAACAAACAAAACCACTAGATTATACGATCGTTTCAGAAACGATGTTAATTTTATTTAAATTGACAATAAATATTGAAATTAGTTGGGCAAATGTTTTTTTTCCTTTTAGAAAAAAGTCTCCTTACCAGCAAAAAATAGGGGAAGCAGTTACAGACACCAAAATAAAACTACCATTTTAATCGTGTGCAGGGCAGATATTCCTGGAAATATTTAAAAAAAATAAAACAAAATAAAAAAAAGTAATTAGTTTTATGTTGATAAATAAATCAATTAATATAAAGTAAAATAGAAAATTATGAATAAAGTTAAAAGAAAAAATATATACAAATATATATACTTTTTTATCTCCATTATAAAAATTGTTTCAATTTGTGCCAGTCTATCTTTTGGCATGCTGTTATATTTTGTGCTCTAATTAGAATAATTACTCATTTTTTATATATACTCCTGGCTAAGTTGAATATTGAACTGTTCATATCTTTGGTTCTATGGAACGAAACTACATGTAAATTTGCAGGCTTTTGCAATGTTATAACACCATTCTATGGTGAAAATTTTACTTTGACGATGTTCAATCACGGTATACATATTGTATGACACTAATACCTTGAAAGCCTACTAGATACTATCTTCGAGTGTCTAAGGTCTTTTCGTACAGTTGTTTGTTAGAGATTCTTGCATGATGATACTTCTCATCAGAAGTAAACGAGGCGGGAAGGGGTAAGTAATAGGGTACACCTTCTCCCCTCTGAAATTAACACGATAGTCATCACAGTCGCCCGACCTTGATAAAAAAGCTAGTTACATTCTCCTTGGATGAGGAAAACTCATGCTATATGCTCATTAGATAAAAGAAATCTCGCTGACTAACAATAAAATTAAAACAATAGTATGGTTTAACACTCAGTTCAAACGTAATTTTTTTTTATAAATCCGACAAATTTACAGCTAAAATATTGAACTGCATTATTTTTCATGTGCTAATGTTAGTTTATATAAAATTTATTTTCAGCTTCAAATTTCTATGCAAAATAAACAAATAAATAGTTTTATACACTCTCGGAATATAAATGGACTGTTATCGCTGATTAAGATTTAACTTTTTATTCATTTAATTTTATATATAAAAAACAAACCTAAAGAAATATTACTGAGAAAATTGTTATTTTTCTTCCTATCCAGACTGCCCCCTTTACGGGAGCTTGGTATTTCTCACATTAAAAACTGATCTTGTGACTAACTCTGCCCTTGTAAGGCGGCAGTAAAATAGGAGTTATTGTACAGTAAATAAAATTAAATTAATGAAACTTTTTTATGTTTGTACATCTATGTTACTGCGCAATTTTTTATAGTAGAGTTGACTTAATTTTTACTATATTTAAAAAAAAATTAAATTGGTAGGTAAAATATCAACATAGTTATAAAACACCCCTCCCTGAATTGCTTTCTACAAACGATTTCAGTGCGGTAATATAGATGTTTTTTTTTAAACAGTGATCACCACTTATCAAGGCCCGGAAGCCACTCAGAGATAAGGGTTATTGCAAGTACGTTACGTTAGTGAGGAGATTTGATGAAGTGTTTACTTAAGGGGGCGGTTCATTAGGAATTTGTTAACATTGGACTTGAAGACATCCAAGTTGTAGTCCGGAGGGAAGCAGGTAGACGGAACAGAGTTCCACAGGCGTGCAGTTCTAAGAAAGAAGGTTCGTTCATGGAATCCGCGTTTTGATTTAGGCACATATAAAGAGTGGGGGAAATTTTTCACAGTGGATTCAGCTAGACGGGTGTTTTTCGTGAAAGATTGGCGAGAGGGGACCAGAGATTTGAGTTCAGACGAACACCTGCCATGGAAATAACGATACAACAAGGACAGGCTCGCAACGTCTCTTCTGTGGGAGAGAGGTTGCAGGGTAGAGAAAAGGGCATCTCCCACTAAGCCACGAAGTCTATTTTGTACTCTGTCAAGGCAGGATAGGCTGTTTTTAGCAGCTCTTGCCTAGATATGGCAACAGTATTCCATCCTTGGACGTACTTGGCTTTTATAGAGATAGAGAATTGCATCAGTAGTGATATATCTTCTGGAGCGGTAGAAGGATCCCACCATCTTTCCAGCGACCTTGGCAACAGACTTGATGTACGTGTTCCATTTCAGATCAGGAGTAAAGGTCAAACCCAGAAGCTTGTCAAAACACGGGGCCTCACCCAGACGAGAGCCATCCATCACAATTGATGCCAGCTGGGGATCAAAGCGTTGATGATGTAAGGATAGGAGTTTGGTTTTGGATGCATTAAAGTTAATCAGCCACATCTTCCCCCACTGAACAACGCGCTCGAGATCAGAGGAGAGAGAATCAGAGAGAACTTTGTCATTTACAGCCTTTGATGTGTTGCCGTAGATTGTCGTGTCATCAGCATAGATGTCAACGAATGATTTAAGTATGTGTTTAGGGAGGTCATTGATGTAGATCAGGAAGAGAGTTGGGCCCAGGATTGACCCCTGAGGGACTCCAGCATTTATATTGCAAGCCTCCGATTTTTGTTCATCTACCACTACTCTTATGTGCCTATCGGAGAGAAATGATTTAATTGAGAACACATTTCCAGTTATACAGTTGCTGGAAATCTTGTGAAGTAGACCCTTATGCCATACCTTGTCGAAGGCCTTTGCTATGTTAAGAGCAATTGCCCTAGAAAGGAAGCCTTTGTAAAGAGATTCACTAATCCTGTGGGATATAACCGTCAGCACATCTGCGGTAGATCTTGCAGAGCGGAAACCATATTGTGTGTCACTAAGAAGATTATTCCTGCTGAGGTGGTTGACTATTTCTCTATTTTATATGGATTCCAGCAACTTACTCATAACACACCGGAGACTTATAGGTCTGTATTGAGAGGGAGATGACTTATCACCTGAATTCTTAAATACAGGGCAAACTTATGAGGTCTTCCAGGGAGTCGGAAAGCACTTCTCCTTAAGGCAGCGCTTAAATAGTTTCCTAAGTATGGGAGCAAGTTCTGGTTGAAGCTTTTTTAACTCTATAATTGGGATGCCATCAGGGCCAGTTGCTTTACTGGAATCTAGGTTCTTTATTAGCTTGGCGACCTCATGCACGGATATTTGTATGTTACCTAGCTTGTTCTGTGTTATAGGAGGAAATATGGGGAGTTGATGGCCTTCGTCGCATAGGGTAGAATTAGCTGCAAAGTTCTTTGCAAATAGTTTGGCCTTGTCTGACGCTGACGAGATGACCTCAGGTCCATGTATAATGGTTGGGATAGAACGCACACTTCTGTTCAGGATCCTATTTGTTATTTGCCAAAACTGTTGGGATCCAAGCCGCTTATCAGCTACCTTGGATTTAACAGACTGAGCATATAGCTCTCTTGCATATTTTATTACTCTTTTACAGTGGTTGCTTGCAGACCTGAAAGCAGCTTTAGTCTCAGTGCATCTATTACGTTGGTAGCTATGGAAAAAAGTGATTTATGTGCGCGATAGCAGCACATTCTGGGGAGAACCTTGGCTGGCTGTTAGGTTTTTGTTGGAATTATTTAGATGGTATGAATTGGAGTATGCCTACAATTAACCATTCGGTCAGATCTGATACTATAGAGGACACTTCCTTTTTAAACATGGAGTGCAGAGGTACATCAGTTATGAATGTACGGAAGCTATCCCAGTCAGCCATAGAGTATCGGTATACAGTACGGTGGAGGGGTACGTCTGGGGGCTTCTTACATTTCGTTTTTTATCTTAACTGATACGACGGAGTTATCGGATGATCCTAGAGGAGAATGAACGGAACATGAGCATAGCTCAGGGGAAGTCGAGAGAAAAAGGTCTAAGAAGCTTGCATATTGACCGGGTGTATCGGGCACACGGGTGGCTTCGCGAACAATCTGAGTGAGGTCATAAGCAATGGCAAAATCATGACAAAACATCTCCTCATCATCTGTCTTATTTGAATGGGTCAGCCATTCCACGTTATGGACGTTGAAGTCACCACAGATGTGGATGTTAGCCGAGGGATGTGAAGACAGTATGTGGTCTTTTTTCTCAGATATGCCCTTAAAGATAGTAATCCGCTGTTGTGGGGCCTATAGAGGGCAAATATAAATGCAGTGGTGTTAGCAAGTGCAACCCTGAAGCACATATAGGGTAAATTAGGATCTTCTCTAGAGATATCTCTGCCACTCGGGAAGCATCCTTAATGTAGGCACATATTCCATGCCCATGGCGATCTTGGGTGTCAGATTAAGCTGTTAAATTTGAGTATCCGTTAATTATGAACTCTTCTAGGGAAGTGGTCGGCCCTATTCCAGTTTCACTTAGAGATAATATGTCTGATTTCGTCTCCTGTAATTGGGTTTCAACCTCTGGAAGGTTGGAACGTAGACCCCTGATGTTGGAGAAGGAGACCTGGTAGTAGGGGTCTACGTTGGAAGATGGGGTTATAGGTTTAATCGAGTTTTATTCTGGAGATATTTCATGTTGGGGTTTTGGGATTTGTGGAATAGGTCGGCATACTTGCTTAGAGCAGTACAGAGAGAGAAAGTAAGAGAGAAAAAGACAGGAAAATTTTTTTTGTGGCACACGAAAAGGTAAAGCCGTAACAATTACCCACTAGTATGGCATCGAGAGGCCCCATCAGAGACTACTGCATGGTCCAGATCCACTCACCAAATGGCAATACAGCAGTCCCAGTACTTTGCGCCTGATGATAGGACAGCCTCCTTAGTGGTTAATCCAAGGTTTGGGTCCCTGACTATCAGGCGGATAACGTCAGCCCAGACAAAACGTTTACCTCCAGCACCCTTACTAGTGACATGGCCACAAGGACAGACAGAGACAGAAAAATTTCCGACATCTCAGACTACTGGTCACCAAGTACTACCGACCTTTAAGCAGCTTTTTTTCACCGTTTGTCTAAAAAATCACTCATTGTATGAGGACTGAATGACAAAATAGGAGAATCGAGAGTTACTGGACCTGCCGATAACACATCCACTGTATTATCTACTCACCATTTGAAAAAAAAGGGGGAGGTGAATGGGGACAAGTGACTTATTTATATCTAATATAAGTAGTAAGTCCGGTGCTAAGTTAACAATTCAGGACACTTTTGATGATAATCTCCCCTCCCATATTAATGGTTTGAAGTTTGTCGTTATCTATAGAGTTTAAATCATTAGAGTTTCATCTTATAATTAATTAAAATCCAATAATTAACTATTATCAATTTGTAAAGTCGGCTTAATATTAATTTACATTCGAGTTTAGATAATTATTCAAGGTTTTACTATAGGATGTTCGTTTTCATGAGTAACTGTTTCTTTGCACTGTATTATATTTCGAATGTACTTGAACATAAGGCTAATTATATTAGATGGTTTGATTTGCCAGCAAGAAGCAGGCATTTTCAATACATGCAAGATGTATAAGTACTATCGTTTGTTTATTTCGAATTATATACCTTAGAACCAAATTTGATGGAATATTTTTAATTTGTAGAGATGGACTTTGTTTTTTGATTTTTTATCTTTTTTTTCCAGTGATATGAATTACTGCACAGTAAAACTAATTTAATTAAAACAAATATGTTTTTCGTATTTCGAATTATTTAGTCAAGTAGAAATTCTATTTTTTACTTAACTACTAGCATAAAAGAACGGTGTATTTACAACTGACTTTATTATAAGGTTCGAGGGTTAAGTAGACATCAAAAATTAAATAAATTAATAGGTTATTTGATAATTAAAAATGATAATTATTTTTGATTATTGGGTGACCTTAATAAAGACTAGTAAAACATTATTCTAATAAGTTTTTAGTTTCACTTATTTAAAACTGGTATAAATTATTACACCATAAATATAATTAATTAATTAGTTTCACTTATTTAAAACTGGTATAAATTATTACACCATAAATATAATTAAATTTAAAGAAAAACTAATTTGCATGTTTGTGCATCTATGTTACTACGCTATTTGTTAATACTATTTACAAATTAAATTAAATTTTTCGATATGTTTGTTTAGTGATATAAATTTCTGCACAGTAAAATACTTTACTTAAAACAAAAAATCAATTTGTAGTTCAAATTATTTAATCATGTAAAAATTCCATTAACTTAATTACTAAAGTAAAAATGATTTAACAACTGACTGCTTTTTTAAGGTAGGAGTAAAGCTGATGAATAATTCCTAAAACTTTAATTGATCTATAAAAAAAACTTATATAATAAATAATAATTAAAAATGAAAATTATTATTTTTTTATTGAGCGAACGTTTAGAAAATTGACCCCCCCCCAACTTCTAAATTCAACAATTTACACTTTTTTTCTTTTTTCACGTTAATCTCATTGATGGCATACTTAACCTAAATATGTTAAAAAAATATATGATTTTTGCCGTTATGGAAAAGTTTTCAATGATGACTTTCTACAATCATCTGACAAGTCAACGGTTTAACTTTAGTGTATTTTATTGTAACTTTACTGCAACTCCATTTTCCGTAAAATTTTACAAAAGGTCCATTATTGGAGTGGGTCTTTTTTATAGTTGGGATTCTTTCAAGCGAGACGACACGGATGATGTCGATAAGATAAGAGAGAGTGTGGGAGAAATGGGGCCAGAAAGGTTCTCTTCCAAACTCCCTTGTTTAGGCGGGAATAAACACCGGTCACTATATATTTCCCGGTGATGGTCACAAAGTAAGTGTTCAGTTTAGTAGAACGTTATAATTCAAAACTGATTCCCGACAACGAAAGTCATAAAAATATTATTTTTTTTATTTTATTTTATCTGAAAGTTAAGATTGTAATCCGAGATATTAGCCTGAAAATAGAAAACATGCAAATTTTGGAATTTAGAGGTGGAGATCAATTTCCTAAACGTCTGCATCTTATGGTGTTACTTTATAAACGGATACATATTTACCTCAATTGTTGTTATTTAACATTTGACACATTTCAAACTGATATAAAATATTACATGTCATGTCGAAATTAGTACAAATTCTAACGCATTTCGAGTGAAAACATCATTACCTCCTAAAATGTCATGTAAAGATATTTACAATCCTAGGGTGCTTTTAATTAAGGATCTTTTAAACCTACGCATTTCAGATGGAAACATTATTACCTACTTACATACCATGTTTAAATTAGTAAAAATTTCTAGACATTTTAGGTGAAAACATTAACTACTAAAGTGTCCTGCCGAAATAGATAAAATCATATAGTGCTTTTGTTGATTAGGGATCTTTTAAATCAACACATTTCAAGTGAAATCATTATTATCTATTAACATGTCATGTTTAAATTAGTAAACATTACAACGCATTTCAGGTGAAAACATTATTACCTACTTAAATGTCATGTGTAAATTAGTACAATTCCAATATATTTCATATGAAGACAGTATTACTTGTTTAAGTGTCATTTCTAAATATTTGCGAACATAGGGCACTTCTGCTGATTCGGATTTTTTAAACAATAATGCCCTATTGAAATACGGAAAATTATAGGGTGGCCTTTCTTATAAGGGTACTTTAAACCTGCGAATTTCAGGTGGAACTATATTATCTAATTATGTGTAGAAAGCAGTTTTCTGCAAATACGGAAAACCAGACCTATTCCTTCTGTGCACGTGTAATCCAAGATGAGCTTAAAAAAATAAACAACATGACGCCATCAGAACTTACATAAAATGTATCTGACTTTATCACGTAGGTATTAGGCACATCGATCTAAACTTTCGAAAGACATTAATAACAGATATGTACTGGGAACTCTATTTGCAAATGTTTGTTATTGAATTTCAAAAAGAGGGCACAGCACTGCCACATGATAATAATGTTGCGAGATCAGGATAAAAGCAGTAAAGTTCATCAAATTGACGAAGTTGTCAGCAGAGGTACAAGAAATTGAAGATCCAGAGCTTTGTGATTTAGTTACGTGTTAAATGGTACATGGATCAATATCAATGTAATTGTTTGATTATGAGATAAGATATTACTTACTGATGTTTTCGTGTTTTTTAATGTTCAACTACCGTAAGATTTCCACAGGTTCTGCTCATAATTATTAATGAAATAGTGACTTTTATCTGCTTTTACCTTTTTATATATGTATTTCCCGAAATACATATATAAATATGTAAGAACAGATACAACTCATTATTTTATTGCTAATTATTATTACTATATATATATATATATATATATATATATATATATATATATATATATATTAAGTAATGTGATTTATAATTTAAAATTTAAAAAAATTTTTAAAATTCAAAAATCAAATTTTAATTTAATTAAAATTTGATTTTTGAATTTTAAAATTTTTTTTAAATTTTAAATTATAAATCACATTTCTTAATATTGAATTAGCTCTAGGAAATTTAACTATCGAGCTTATTATATATCTAAATTACAACGAGCACTTTCTATTTCCTGTATTTTAATTACACTAGTAATTTCACTGTTACATTAAAATACACTCAGCTCTTTAGACTATTGTTCTAATCTCCTTTAAATTATATATATATATATATATATATATATATATATATATATATATATATATGAATATATAAACCAATCAATTATTGATTGTGTATTATTGTGCCCTGTATAGCTATATATATATATATATATATATATATATATATATATATATATATATATATAAAGTAATAGCGTTCGTGTGTGTGTTTGTTTGTTTGTACAACTCCTTATGATCAAAGAAATATAAAGTGTCTATAGTGTTTGTACACCTCTCCTGGTCAATAAATATTAATGCCCATTGTAGAATACTTCTGTCAACGGAAACATTTATTTTTATGTGTTACTTCTAGATATAGCATTCTTAACATCGCATATACGTCAACTGAGTTATGGTTATTAGGATATCACATTAAAGTAAATCATTTTAAATAATTAGCTCTGTTATATTACTTATTCGACATAATAGCCTCGTTAATACTGTACTATTTAAAATATAATTTAGAATGTGATTATTTAGTTTATTTTATTTCAATTTATATTTTATTTAACTTAAATTTACTTATTATTACACTGGTCAACACAATATTTTTGGCAGGCAAAGTAAGACTGGTTTCTGGGGGTTTCAAGGGCGCTGAATCCGAATCTGACATTAGTTTTTTCAAATTGGCTCTAGTTTTTGAGATATCACAGGGGGGTCGTTTGTCTGAAATCACCCATTCGCGACCATAGCTAAACGTACAAAAAACGGCTAAATAGTGCATAAATGTCAGATATTGATTTTTATTATAATCTTAAACCACAAAGACAGTGTAAAATCTCAATCTAACAAGTTAAGTTAGATATAACATCATTTCATTTATCCTATAACTGAACACTTTTCATAGATTTCGAGGATATACAAAAAATCTGCTAAAAATTTGCTGAATTTTAATTCTCCAAGTGAAAAAAGAAACATTTACATAATCAGTTATATATCATAAATTAATGCAAAGCATTATACACTAGATTCGTAGTTACAATGAACACACAAAACAATATTTTATTCACAAAACTAAAATTGACGTTTATACGATTTTCGCTTGTGAGCAACTTTTGGGCAGTCTCTCAAAAGGTTCCAGCAGTAGTCTGCCATCATGTGCTCATCCCATTTGCCTTGATACCTCTCTTCCATTGTTTTGATGTCTTGATGGAATCTCTCTCCTTGCTCCTCACTGTAATCACCAAGATTACCAGGAAATCTGTCGAGGTGGCTAAACAAGAAATTAACTTTAATGCTCATATTTGCCCCTAGTTTTCCGTATGCAGTAAACATCTTACGGACCAATTACTTGTAATTGTCAGCTTTGTGATTTCCCAAAAAGTTTGTCACTACATCTGTGAAGGACACCGAAGCATTTAACTCAACCGTGTTCATATGATTAGTGAAGTCAGAATCCCTCATGAGCGTTCGAATCTGAGGTCCATCGAAGATGCCACCTTTAGCTTTTTCGATGGAAAGACCTGGAAATTGCCTGCATATGTACTTGAAGCAATCCCCATCCTTGTTCAACGCCTTAACAAACTGCTTCATGAGCCCTAGTTTTATGTGCAATGGAGGGAAGATGATTCTATCCCTGGGTACCAAAGGCTCATTGATGACGTTGGCTGTGCCAACTTCGAGACTTTCTCGTTCTGGCCAGTTCTTCCTTCTTCAGTGCTGGATTCTTGCTCTGCTATCCCACAAACAGAGAAAGCAGGGATACTTTGTGTACCCACTTTGCTGACCAAGCAGAAAATTCACCATTTTCAAGTCCACACAAATCAGCCATTTATGAGTGTTGTAATTCAGCTTTTCAAGAACAAATTTGATAGCATCATACTCTTCTTTCATCTTGGTAGAATGGCCAATTGGTATAGGAGCAAACTTATTGCCATTGTGCAAAAGTACAATTTTTAGACTTGCTTTCGAGCTATCTATGAAGAGATGCCAATCTGCTGGGTCATATGACGAGATCCCCATGCAGTTAAGAAGTGCAGAAACGTCATTACAAAAGACCAGGTCGTCTTCTTTAGAAAAGAAACGAAGCAAGCTGCCTTCCCTTGTCCTATAGTATGTTACTTTTGTGCCAGAATCAAGAATGTTTTTCTCTTTGAGTCGTGATGCAAGAACTTCAGACTGCTCCTTCGACAAACAAAGGTCTCGCACTAGGTCATTAAGTTCAGATTGATTGAAAAGCTGAAGGCCATTTGAGGGTTCTTCATTAGTCACTACAGCTATTATCACTTAATATTGAAAGATCAGCTGGAATCTCTTCGGTTTCATTGATTTCAGGCAAACTGGTGAAAACAGGCACAGGTAGATCCTCAGAGTGCGCAACAGGACGGATAGCAGAATCCAGGCTCGGATACTACCAATTTGCTTTCTTGTGCTTGTTAAACCCCGTCATGTCATTGAGACAGAAGTAGCAGTCATCAAAATGATTGTTGGGCTCTCTCCACACCATTGGTACAGCAAACTTCAACTTCAGCTTACCGTTGGTCCAACCGCGGAGACTTTCTACACAGGTTTTGCACACCATATGTGGGGCCCAAGACTTGTCTTGGTCACCAAGTATCATATCGAAGTATGCTTTGTACGCCCTCTTGACAAAGTCTGTAATATTCCTCTTTTGTTGTGCCATCATATACTGCCCACAGATGTAACAAAAGACATCCGGTTCATATCTGCAACATCTTCTAGAAGAACTCATTTTCTCTCTGAAACTCATTTTCAACTGTGGAATTAAAAAGAAAATTCTTAATTACTGTTTAATTTATACTGCAACTATATTTATGGAACATGTTATTAAGTAATTACAGTATATAATTATATAAAAATTCTCCCTATATAAATAATTATATAAAAATTCTCCCTGAAATACTTCAATATATACATAATCATTATAATGATTCAATAATATCAGAAAATTATTATTTACTGCTTCTTTATTGAAGTATTTCAGGGAGAATTTTAGCAGATTAGGCTTATTTGGGGCTATCAGTATCTTCTAAACTAGAGCCAATCTGGCAAAACCAATGTTATATTCGTAATCAGCGACCTTCAAAACCCCAGAAAACACTCCTAGATGGTCTGCCAAAGAAAAAAAATAAAAATTTGTTGACCAGTGTTATCGTAAATCTGAAACCTTTTAATTTTCAAACCAGAAAACCAAGGGAATAAATGTGATAGTTTAATTCTTTGAGCACCTTATTAAATATTTTCTATAATAGATTTGTTTTTATTTCGAAATATTCTTAAGTTGAATTATTGTTTTTATTTTTAATTCGGAGATAATTTTTTTTTCGCTTATTCCTAATTTTTAAGTAATTTTTTGGTACTCATGCAGAGAGTGAACTCAGAGTCCACCCGGCTTTCTCCGGAACATGCCGCCAACAGCCGGAGTAAACCGAGCGTTGCTGAGGAATTAAGCCGAGCGTCGCCGATGAAAGTATTACAAGAAAACAAAACCTACCTTAAATTTTAAATTTTATTACCTGTAAAGAAAAATGTTGTAATAATATTTTTGTTTTGTTTTGTGTTTGCTATAAATATATATACTTGGTACCCATGCAGAAAGTGATCCGTATTGAAATAATAACGTTATTATTTAAAAAGCCATTCTTAATATGGGGAGGGAAGGTGTTTTTACCTATTCTGCACTTTAACCTTACAATTGAATAAAAAACCTCATAACACTTTCATTAAACATGGACATACGATTTCAAAATAGCGCGGATCACTCTCTGCATTAGCACCATATATTTTTTTAGATAAATAATTTTTTGGTCAGTTTCTTTCCAACTCCTCAAAAAAAACTTTATAATGACGACTTTTATAGGTTTTCGGTGCTTTTTTTGTTTACATGGCGATCACCACTTATCAAGGCCCGGAAGACTCTCGGGGATAAGGGTTATTGCATGTGCAATACGTTAATGTTGAGACTTAATAAAGTGTCTACTTAGAGGGGCGGTTCATCAGGAATTTTTTTTTTATGTTGGGCTTGAAGGCATCCAGCTTGTAGTCAGGTGGGAAACAGACAGACAAAAAAGAGTTCAATAGGTGTGCACTTCTAAGAAAGACGCTTTGTTCATGGATTCTACGTTTTGGTTTTGGCACAGATAAAGAGTGGGGAAATTTTTTGACAGTGGTTTAAGCTAGACGGGTGGTCCTCGTGAAAGATAGGCGAGGGGATATCAGAGCTGAGGGGAGCTCAGACGATCACTTGCCAGTGAAGTAACGATAAAACAAAGACAGGCTCGCAACGTCTCTTTTGTGGGAGAGAGGTTGCAGGGAAAAGAAAAGGGCATCCCCCACTAAGCCAAGAAGCCTATTTTATACTCTATCAAGGCAGGATAGAGATTTTTTAGCAGCTCCTGCCCAGATGTGGCAACAGTACTCCATGCTTGGACGTACATGGCTTTTATATAGATAGAGACTTGCATCAGCAGTGAATATCTTCTGGAGCGGTAAACGGATTCTACCATTTTTCCAACGACATTGGCAATAGACTTGATGTACGTATTCCATTCCAGGTCAGGAGTGTAGGTCAAGCCCAGAAGCTTATCTAAACATGGAGCTTCCACTAGTCGAGAGCCATCCATTTCAATTGATGTCAGATGGGGATCAGAGCGTTGATGATGTAAAGATAGGAGCTTGTTTTTTTTACATAGGCATCACCACTTATCAAGGTTAAGAGGCCGCTCGAGGATAAGGGTTAAAGAGTGTACAGTAGAAATTGGACAATATAGTTACCGTTAGTAATGGACATTCGGTAAATTTGTTAACTTATATGGAACGGCTCATCAAAAACTTGTTTATGTTAGACTTGAACACAACCATACTGTAGTCAGCCGGAAAGCAGGAAAATGGGAGACAATTCCATAGGCGTCCAGTTCTAAGAACGAAGCTTTTCTCATGGAACCTACGTTTAGGTTTAGGCACAGATAAAGAGTGGGGGAAATTAGTGATAGTGTTTTTTGCTAGACGGGTGTTTCTTGTGAAAGTTTAGCGAGAGAGGGATTATAGAATAGAGCTCATCCGAGCTCTTGTCATGAAAATAACGATAAAGCAGATACAAACTCGCAACATCTCTTCGGTGAGAAAGAGGTTGCACGGAAGAGAAAAGGAAATCCCCTACAAGGCTATGAAGTCTATTTTGAACTCTATGAAGGCAGGATAAGTCCTTTCTAGCAGCTCCTGCCCAGATGTGACAACAGTACTCCATCCTTGGACGTACCTGGCTTTTATATAGATAGTGAATTGTATCAGCAGTGATATAACTACTGGGTCGATAGAAGGACCCCACCATTTTTCCAGCGGCCTTGGCAACGGATTTAATGTATTTGTTCCATTTAAAATTAGGAGTATAAGTCAAGCCAAAAAGCTTGTCAAAACACGAGGCCTCCCCAAGACAAGAGTCATTCATTTCAATTGGTGTCAGATGGGGATCAGACTGTTGATGATGTGAAGATAAAAGCTTGGTTTTCGATGCATTAAAAGTAACAAGCAACCTTTTTCCCCATTGGACGATTTGCTCAAGATCAGAAGAAAGAGAATCAGAGAGAACTTGGTCGGGTTACGGTATTAGATGTGCTACCATAAGATTGTAGTGTCATCAGCATAGATGTCACCGAATGATGTAAGGATGTGATTTGGAAGATCATTAATATAGATCAGGAAGAGAGTTGGGCTCATGACTCCTGAGGGACTCCAGCATTAATACTAAGAGCTTCTGACTTCTGATCATCAATCACTACACTTATGAACCTATCAGAGAGAGAAATGATTTAATAATTGAGAAGACATTTCCAGCTATACCGTAGTTAGAGATATTGTGAAGTAAACCTTTATGCCATACTCTATCAAAGGCCCTTGATATGTCAAGGGCAATTGCCATAGAAAGGTAGCCTCTGTCGAGAGATGCGCTAATCATATGAGATATAACTGTAAGCACATCTGCTGTAGATATACCAGAACGGAAACTAAATTGCGTGTCACTAAGAAGATTATTTTTGCTTAGATGGTTGATTACTTCTCTATTTAACACAGATTCCAGGAACTTACTAATGACGCACAGGAGACTTATTGGTCTGTAGTGTGAGGGAGATGATAGATCACCTGAATTCTTAAATACGGGGTATACTGATTAGATTTTCCAGGGTGATGGGAAGCAATTTTCCTTAAGACAACGTTTAAACAGTTTTGTAAGGATTGGCGCTAGTTCTGGTTGAAGTTTTTTGAGTACTATAATTGGAATACCGTAAGGGCCGGTTGCTTTACTGGGATCAATGTTTTTAATTAGCTTGGCAACATCACGTACATATATTTGTATATCACATAGCATGTACAGGAGGAAATATTGAAGGTTGGCAGCCTTCGTCGCCAAGATTAGAATTAGCGGCAAAGTTCTTGGCAAAGAGTTTGGCTTAGTCTGATGCTGACGAGATTACCTCAGGTCTATTTATGAGAGTTGGGATAGAGCACACGTTTCTGTTCAGGATCCTGCTTGCTATTTGCCAAAACTGGTGGGAACCAAGCCGCTGCTCGGCTACTTTGGACTTTACGGACTGAGCATACACCTCTCTTGCGTTCTTTATTACTTTTTTACAGTGCTTGCTGGCAGTCCGGAAAGTGGCTTTATTCTCAGTACATCTATTACGTAGGAAGCAATCGAAAAAAGGATTTCTGTGCGCAATGGCAGCTGCACGCTTCGGAGAAAACCACGGCTGGCTGTTAGTTTTTTTGCTGGAATTTTTCCGAGGGCAAGAAACGGTCAATACCTACAATTAACCATTCCGTCGGGTCTGATACTATAGAGGACACATCTTTTTTAAATATGGAACGCAGAGGTGGATCTGATATAAATGTACGGAAGCTATCCCAATCAGCCATAGAGTATCGATATACTGTGCGATGGAGAGGTACACCTGGAGACTTATTACTTTTCGTTTTTATCTTAACTGATACAACGCTATCAGCAAAAATAAGTAACTCAATGACAAGAAATATGGCTTACGTGTTTTAGCAGCTGATGTGCTGACTGTAATTGAATACATCGACGCATGTTTTCATCTCAAGATGAATCCATCTTGTCATATTAGAATCATTTTGAAGGGATTGGTATAGCATCAACACATGCGGACATGTGCCCAACTCTCTGATCTTAATAAATGATCTTCAAAGCTACATTCCCATTCATTCGTTAACATATCGGCAGACGACACTACTATCCATGTCAACACTTCAGAGGCCTGTAATAACAAATATCTCTGCGTCTCTCTCCTCTGACCATGATCACGTGGTAAAGTGAGACGGAAAGTGGCTGGTTAATGTTAAGAATGGCTCTACCTTCAAAGAAAAAAACCCTGTTTTTGCAAGATTATTGGACGGACCGTCACTACTGATTTTTAGTTGAAGACATATCTCAAACCTGTTGCCAGGATCGTTAAAGAAATGGTTGCATCATTCTGTCGCCTTAAAAGTTATCTGAATCCCGACGTAATCCTCTACCTGTACAAGAGCCAGATTAGTTCTCAAATAGAGTACTGTTGCTATATCTGAGGATGAGCAGCTCAAATAACCATGGTATGCTAAAAATCAGCTCGAAAATCTGATGGATGATGCTGTTTTCCCCTTGCAACTTCTTCACCAAGGAAGAGACGTTTCAAGTTGTTTTCATAACATGTGCTTGATTGAGGTCAAGTCTATGGTCTTCACATGCAAAACTGTGGCAAACAAGCACTCATTAGCTCGACAACATTATCGCTACAAACAAACGAAAGCAATAAATAAATATAAATCCGCGTCGAAATTTTTGTAGAGCAGTTTTTATTACCGTTATCATTGTTTCGACACAACTTAAAAAGTCTCTCGTTACGAATTGTCCATTTTATTTGGTGCGCATTTCTATTTCTTACGAGCGCACGCCAGCCACAATCAGCATTTCACGCCTTTGCTTTATACGTCTATTCTCTTCAACCTCGTCTTTTTGTCGCTCCGTTCACACCGGCCGCAGACAACCATTTCTCGGCTGCGTACATATTTTTTCACTTGGACGCCCACTTTGTTTCTCTCCCGAGCACGTGTTACATTTATCTCTTTTTGTCCCTTCTCTTCTCGCGCACACTTCTCAATTTGCATATGTGGGGTTTTCTGCTACTGTTTATCTATTTGCAAGCTGGCCGTCCTTTGCTGCTTTTTAAAAATATTTATGCGTCCAAATGTATTATGTTACAGCTCCAACGACGATCAAAAATTTTCCCCAATCTCTATATGTGCCTAAATCTCAAAGCAGGTTCCATTACGAAAACATCTTCTTCAGAACTGCCCGACTGTGGAACTCTGCCACGCTAGGCTGCATTCTGGTTGATTAAAAATTATTGCATTCTAGTTCAATGTAAAAGAAAACCTGTTGAGCCTTTTCCTTAAATAAACTTCTACCCACTTTCAATTACCGTACGGTATAAGTATAAACGGCTACGATAAGTATTGGCTCACCTATATATATATATATATATATATATATATATATATATATATATATATATATATATATATATATATATATATAATTATTTCCACAGCCCTAAGTATGCTGCAGCCTACTAGAAGCATGGCAGCCAACGAACCGGAATGGCTCTAGTGGGCTGCGAGGTTCTTTGGGCTGTGGATATAATTATATACAATCTTACACATTCTGAAAAAAATATATGTATATATATTATTCATGCAGATATCGTTTTTATTTTTATAGAGTAAATTTTTATGTAATATTCTAATGTACCCAATATAGCGATTTGGGACTTTTAAAATATGACGAGTGTCGCATCAGCCTAATATAAATCAAAATATATAAATCTAATCTTATTCCTTAGCCAATGAACCCCGTCTATAAATTATATAAATAGTTTAAAAAATCGCGTTGTTTAATTTATAAATATGCAATTTTTTACATTTGATTACAACTTGCGCAGAAATGAGTCAATCCTTCGTCCTGTCTCTATTGGGATTTTCCGATCATTTATTTTTCTCGATTTAGATAAAATCAAAATATAGTAAATCCTCGGATGTACGCTTCTATCGTACTATATATCGATACTTTATGGCTGATTGGGATAACTTCTAAACATTTACAAAATATACACTACTGCACTCCATGTTAAAAAAGCACGTACCCTCTATAGTATCTGAATAACTGAATTGTTAATTGTCGGTATAGATCGCTTCAGAATCTTCCATAAATTTCAGCAAATGTCAAACGGAGCCAATCATAGTTTACTTTAGAATATGCCTCTGTCATTTCTCGCAGAAATAACTATTGCTTTTGCTTCAAACGTAACAGATGTTGTGAATCCAAAACCACTTTTAGGATTGCTAGCAACCATTGTAAAAAAAAAACAAACAAAACTAATAACGAATGGAAAGAATTCGTATGCTAAGTACGTCAAGTTTAAAGTCGCTGAGCAGCGGCTTGGCGCCCACCAGTTTGTGTGAATAAAAAAACAGTCTTCAACAGAAATGTGTCCTCGTTCCCATTAATCATAAACGAATCTGAAGTAATTTCCTCAGCAACTGACAAAGCAAAACTATTTACCAAAAACGTTGCAGCAAATTCTACTCTCTGCCATCAAGGTCGCCTATTTCTAAAATTACCTCCTCTGACTGAAATACAGACTATGCGACGTACTAATATCTATACGTGATGCTGCCAAGCTTATTAAAAATCTTGATTCCAATAAAACAACTTGTCCCGCAGTTATTCCAGTCATAGTGCTGAAAAAGCTTCAACCGGGACAAGCTCCCATACTTAAAAAGATGTTTAAATATTGCCTTAAAGATAAGTGTCTCTTAATACAATGAAAAAATGTATAAGTCAGAAAGTCTGATTTTTTTTTCGTTTCAAAATTCTTAAAATCGCTCATCTCCCTCTCAGTACAGACCAATCAGTCTCCTGTGCATCATAAGTAAGTTGCACGAGTTTGTGATAAACTGAGAAGTGGTCAACCACCTAGCCATACATAACCGGCTAAGTTTTATGCAATATGATTTTCATTCTTCGAGCTCTACAGGTAATTTATAAACTGTAATATCACACAGGTTTAGTGAATCTTAAGAGAGAGACTTAATTTCTAGGGCAATAGCTCTTGCCATACCAAACGCATTTGATAGAGTATGACATAAAGGACTATTCACAGGATCGCCAGATATATACTTGATGGAAATGGCCTCTCAATTAATAAACATTATTTTTCTGATAGGTTTATGAGAGTAGTCGTTGAAAGGCAAAAATCCAAAACTCATAGTATAAACGCTGGCGTCCATCTAGTTCCATCCAGTGCCCAACTCTCCCCTCGTGATCTTCATCAATTACTTCCCACATTACATTATTAGATCATAAGTATATATTTATACAGGCAATACCACAATCTATGGCAACACTTCAAAAGCCAGCAATAGCCAAAACCTTTCTAATACTATCTCTGCAATGGGCAAAAGTATTTCTGGTTCATTTTAATGCTTCGAAAACCAAGTTCATTCTCCTTTCATAACAATTGTTTTGACCCAAAGCAGGCTCCAATTGAAGTGAGTGGCTATCGTCTTGGAGTAGCTACATGTCTTGACAAGCTTTTGGGACCGACCGTTATTCCTTATGAGAAAGTGACTACACACATCAAACCCGTTAGCAAGATCGTTGGATCACTATACCTTTCAAAAGTTGATGAAATCCTCTATGTGTATCTATAGAATCCTATATCTGTATACAAGCCAGGTACGCCCTAAAATGGACCATTGTTGATACATCTGGACAGGAGTTGCTTGGTGCACCGTATCAAGCCTTGATAAAGTTCAACAACGGCTTCGAAACCTGGTTTGCGATGCCATTTTCTCTTCCCTGCAACCTCTTTCCTACAGAAGAGGCATTGTGGGTCTGCCCTGCTCTATCGTTATTTGCATGACAGGTGCTCATCTGAACTCTTATCTATCATCCCCTTTGCCAAACGTTCACAAAATTTGCTAGTTACAACCTCTATATATGATTTCACTACTCTCTATGTGTGCCTAAATCTTAATGCAGATCTCATCAACAAAGCTTCTTTCACATAACCTCCTCCATGTTGAACACTTTTACGCTGACCTGCTTCCCGGTTGAATACAACATGGTAGCCTTCAAAAACGATGTAAACAAATTCTTGTTGACCCCCCATAATACACAAAATGTATGCAAATTACATCATTACCGATTACTAAACTACCATCTTACATTCATTCACCCTTAGCCTCAAGTAGCCTTGATAAATTGTGACTCACTTGTAAGAAAAACTATTTTTATGGTTAATTTATTGCTGATTATATTAGCGTGCGTATCTAGGGAATCTTTAAGAATATTAGTAATTTTGTGTCACGTGATTTTCTTTTCTCTTGCTAATCACCCTCTTCATCCTTTCTTCTTTCTTCTGATGCACCTTTGCCATCTTCGTCCCCTCATTTCCGTTTCCTGATAACCGTATGACAGACATCCACATAACTAATAAAAAAGTTCTACATTTTCCCAATGGCAGTTTTTGTTATGAGTTTTCGTTCGCTTGATTTGGTTTCGTATTAAACACTTGATCTGGCAACCAACGGTAATATTGAAGTGAAATGATTAATTAATCGATTAATAATGATAGAATACTATTATGAGGTAAGTAAGTGTAGTTCATATTATACACAATACCTCATTAAAATTATAACTGTTTTTTTCTTTAATTTAATATCATCACGAGGAAAAAAATGAAAACTAAAAAAAATATTTTATTATTGAAATTCGTCTGAGATGAGTAATTTCTATATTTTATTTATCTGCGGACTATTATCCTCATCTTATATAGTTGCCGTTTTAACGACGTTTCGGCCAACTGTACCTCTGGCCTTCGTCGGGTTGTTAACCGTGAGGGATAGAATGCTGAATCGTTAATTTTATCTTCAGTAATTATTGCCTTTCATAGTTGCTGTCGTTTCATCACGTTCTGGACACCTAATCCCTAGCCGGCCTTGGGTAGGATAGAAACTGCTACCTGCAGACAATGCTCCCTTTGAATTGTAGAGATTTAACATCTCTATCTACTGCGCTACGGGCCTCGAATGGCGATCAAGTTCTGATTTTTTGCCTTAAAAGGCCAAGCTTTTTGCTATCTTATCTTCTAATTTAGGATCCCTAGCGAATGGTATATATTATTATATGATTGGAATTAGTTTAAGATGAGTAATTTGTATATTTTATTTATTTATTTACCCAGTGAGTAGAGATGTTGTATTTCTACAGTTCGAGGTGAGCATTGTCTCAAGATAATGGTTTCAATTATTCCAAAGCCAGACAGATAGCTGTTTCAATCCTAGCCAAAACCGGCAAAACGTGGTTAGACTACAACTATTGAAGGCAGTAATTACGGAAGATACAGTTGAAGATTAATAATGCCTATCGCATCGCGGTTAACAACCTGACTAAGGCCATCTCTAGATTAATACATCTTGTCATATTACAAGCATTTTAAAGGGATTGGTATAGGGATTTACTTCACAAAATTACGATCTCCTTTTCCCCGATTTGTTTATACAGTCAATCATCAATGAATAGAAATTCGAATCACAAAGCATGTACATAGGAGTACCTGTGCTCAACTCTCTTATCCTAATCAATGATCTCCTTAACTCCATTCCAATTCATTCGGTAACATATAGGCAGACGACACTACAACCCATGGATACACTTCAAAAGCCTGAACCAAGATCTCTGAGTCTCGCTCCTCCGACTATGAGCACTAGGTCAGTGGGGCAGAAAGTGGCTGGTTCATCTTAACGCATAAAAAAAAAAACTTCTATCTTTTCACTATCAACGCACTGATTCTCCCAGATAAAAATGGCTCTAGCTTCAAAGAAAACACCTGTTTTGCAAACTTGTTGGATGGACCTTCACTCCTGACCTTTGGTTTAAGACTTATCTCAAATCAGTTGCCAGGGTCACTAAAGAAATAGTTGCGTCATTAGCAAACTGACGAAGGCCAGAGGAATATTAATGATATTTTATCAAGCATTTATATGCACTATGTTACACAATTAAAACGAGCGACATTCTGTGCTTGAAATGTATTTTTTCTCAGTAGTCACCAGCATCCCCAATGCATTTTTGGCAGGGTGGAACTATAGATGTGTCTGAACGTCTGCATCCCGCTTTGTCATGCGACGAAAGAAGAAATAGAAAAAGTAAAAGTTTATTAATTTTAAATGTTAAAACTGCAGCAGATATATATATGCATAGAATTATAAAAAATAAAGTTATTATTTTGTTATTGTTTCCTGATAACACAAGAAGTGTCAAAACAAAACCATTTTCTTGAAACAAAACACTTTTACATGGTTTCACATTGTTCATACGAAACAAGAAGAAAATTAAAAGACTTTTATTTTATTTTTGACGTCTTTATAACCGAAGTGTTTTTGAAATAGTTTATGACATATATTAAGTCTAAGAACCAGGGATAGTTTCTCCTTTTAAATTGAGTGTTTCTGTATGGCTTCCTGCTTAGCTCCATTCTGAGTGGCTTCATTTCGTATTCGCATCAACTATATCTATTTTCGGCATTTTAGTTTTAGAATTGATAGAAAATTGTGTAGTTTAATAGGCAATCTGTCTTTCTCATTTCTACCTTTTTTGTCACCTCTCTCTCTCTCTCTTTCTGTCCAATTTCTCGTTCACAATCGGTTGCTTTGTATATCTCTTCTAACTTTCTCATTCTTCATCTATCTTCTTTAACTATCCCTGTCTCCATCCCATTTAATTACTCACACAATGATATTTATTATTTATGAAATCTTATTTTCCTTATCCTCTCCACCCCCATTATAAGAAAAATGTTATTAAATGGTGTAGCAAATTAAGTATTATGCCATCTGTCCGATGTATAGTTATAGATTTATAGAGATTACTAGAAATTAATATTTTATGCAAAAATGACCACAGATTAAGCATATTAAACTATACATTTTGCATAAAACACTCATTTTCCATATAAGTTTTATAACCGATTTACGTTTCTAACCGACTAACAGGTTTGAGACTAGACTAAGCTCTGAATCAGAATAGATACTACACGTTTTCCTTAGCCAAAGGTCAAAGTACGGTTAATTTTATGATATGTTCTTGATTTTTTTGTACAATAAATGTTGTACATGTTCATTTGCATAGTTTAATTCACATCACATGCACACCCACACCCACACACACACATCACGAACAAACAAGCTGACACATACATATATATGTTATGGCAAATAAAAAAGCTTTTGACCCTTTTGTGTGAAAACTTATGGAAAAAATGTTTTCAAAATTAGACCACCGTTACGTGGGCTTGGACGTGAAAACTAAAAGCTTACAACGCACTGCCCCCACGACATTGTCAGCGAAATAACGTGTATCTCTTTTATTTTAATCAATTAAATACATGCGTACTTGTGGAAGTCGTTTAAAAAGAACGATTTTTTCGACTCTCCGTTGTTAAAAACTTTTATTTCTATACGAAAAAATAAGCGCTTTTTACTTATTCTCACATATTATTCGAACGAAATATCGCTCTTTCAGATGGTATCGGTCTTGACCCATTCCAATGCAGATGAGAAAAATTTTTGGCAGACATCCGAATACACACATGCATTTTGCTTTTTATATTATAGAAGAGTAGAGGTAGTACAGCAATACCCGGTGGTAAAATATGCATAAATATATTTTTATTATTTCAGCAACTAAGGCAAATGCATCTGAGTATTGTTATTGTTTTTTTAAACAGTTCATTTCGCCGTCTGTAAATAGTGTTTTCAAACGTACCTATTCTTAACATAAGTAATCTGGCATATGACTGATCGACATAAAAATCTGATGTCTCACAAGTACTACTTTTCAATTTTAACCACTACCAACTCTTTCTTCCGGATTAAAGCCGATTAAAAACCTTTTCACGTGTTTGAATACCCTATATCGTAAATTTCAAGTTTGTAGATCAAAGACTCGGTACATTGGTTGAGAAGTCTTCTCACACTCTTTGCATACATAAATGTTTTTTTATATTATATATTTATTTTACATTTTCCTATCCGATTTAATGTGGTAACGTGACTCTTATAAATAATTATTTACGTATAATCCGTTGATTCTCTATTTTTCTATATTTCAAATTCCAAGATTGTTTCCAATCTTACTGTTTTTTACTTTCAGCATGTGAGAACGTTCAATTCTTGACAGCACCATTTTTATCGCAGGAGCATTCATATAATTTTATGCCATGTTCTAATTTTTACCTCCACATAATAGGGACTCATCAACTTTAAAAGAAAATAAATTACATAAATCCTACAAAAATCTTTGATCTAAATCATTGATGGCGTAAATATCACAAACACTATTGCAATGAATCCTCCGATACCAGCACTACGACCAAATCAACCACGACTATCGCCACAAAAACAATAAAAATGCCAACAACATAACCTCTTTATTCACGCTCAGGAAAAACCACATCCGCCATAATCACCACAAAATACAACAACAAACACAATCACCACAGAATCAACAACTACAACAAAAACATCCACTATCAGCACAATTATCGTCACAATAATCACGAAAACAACAACCACAGGAAATACTATAACAACAACAACAACAACAACAACAAGTCTGTCCGTATGGCGAAAGATGTTACCGCAACTGTATACAGACTGCTAAATTCTGTTGACATGGGCAGGTAACTTTTTCGACAAAAACAAAACGGCCCCAAACCCCCTTATTTCGGTCTTTTTTGCGTTGTTCGTTCGAATCATATATAGATAAGGACAATCTAGGGACTCACACCTTTCAGGGAAAAAGAATTTTTGAATTTGGTGTATCCGTTCGAAAGTTTATTGGTATATATACACACAAATAAATGAAACACACATTTAGAATGTCATAATTAATATAGATGAAGCGTATATTCTAAAGTAAATGTGGCTTCAAGATTGACGGCGCATTCTAAAACATAACGTCCATATAAAACGTACAATGAAAAAATCAGATAAACTCGTGTAAAATAACATTTTTAATACATTCTGATTTTTCTACAGAAAGGTTATTGACTTATAAAAATGATGAACTATCTAGTAAAATGTTCAAACTATTAGAGCTGCACATTTAAAAACTATCTACCGTATATAAATCTTGAAAATGTGAACTTCTGAAATCCAAAGGTTTTTGCATACTAATTGCAACATTCATTTTGATATAAAATTTGCCGTCGGTGTAGCGTTTTAAAATCATGAGGTCTATATAATATTATACACAATTTACACGGTCATGTTAACAACTAGCATGAAAACCAGATATCACCCTGGATTCTATAAGAAACAAATACATAAGAAATATATTTTGCTATCTAAAATCATAAAACCATATAATTTTTGTCTTTTTTTACATTCTCAAGTATTCATTTTGCTTTCCATAGCGGGTGGAAATAAGTATGCATTTAACATTAATTTGTTCAAAGGAATATTTATAAAATAATGTAAGGTATATTTCTATTTTAACACAATCAATGCACACCAGGCGTTTCGTTGAAACATTAAAGGTCCATATTTAATTGTGTTGAAAGCACTACACCCGTATCAGAATTTTTAATTTTTGTTCATTTAAATTCACAAATAAAATGAAATAATGGGCTTTTTCACCGATTTTGAATACAATACAATTTATAGCACGGTGAAACATTTTTTGATTACCATTAAATCCCGGGCAAAGTCAGGTATCATTGTTAGTAGACAATACATAATATTGTCCGACACAAACTCAGACACCAAAATAGTTTTTTTTACTATTTAGATTATACAATAAGTTAACTAATTTTGTGTATTGTTCTAACAAATTTTCAGCCGCATGTAATCTTCTCTGGTGTAGATTTTAGAAATTGAGAATCATACTGTCCAACTGGGCTATCTTTATTGAATGTGAATACTCGTTATAAATAAAACTACTCACTAAACAATTGTGTCCTGGAAATTTTGAGGGTCCTTATTCAAATTGGCATTGATAGCGGCAATTAAAGGTTAAAAATAATGAAGAAAACTCTGTATGATGTACGTGCTGGAAACAACAAAAATATCTTATTCGGAAAATTATGTAACTCGGTCGAGTTGTTTTTTTTTATTTTTGCAAAATGTTCGAAGTTTAACGATTTTACTACTAAAAAGTATTCAACATAAGGCTGGCTAGTTTATTTCCCGACTTCAATTTTTGTTGCCTCCTTATTGCATTGGATTCTATTATGCTCCATGAGAATAATGCGACTCACTTTGTCATAACGTTTTATTTTCTTGAAAACACAACCAAAAAACTACTGAATGAAATTACATAATCTTTGGAATATGACAGGTTCACTCTATAAGAAATAGGCACATTATACATAATTTCCTTTATTCAATATTTTTATTGCCAGGTAATTGCCAATTTGATTAAGCACAATTTGGAGATGCGTGACTTTTGTGTTGAGCTTGATTAAAAAAATAAAGTTGTGCAATCCCATTCAAAAGTAACTTATAAATAAGTAAATCGATATATATATATATAAATATATATATATATACATGCCTGTATTTCTGTCTGTCTATCTGTCTGTTGTCTGTCTGTCTGCCTCTCTCTATCTCTCTCTCTCTCTCTCTCTCTCTCTCTATATATATATATATATATATATATATATATATATATATATATATATATATATATAACACAAACCTGAACACCTGTGTGTGTGTCTGGTCACGAAAAGGCTCATATATGTTTTACTATTATAGAAAACTGATCACATATAATGATAGAAAGTGTATCGAGACACAGGAATATGTATGTTTGATCTGGCATAATGATGATTCATAAAATGTGGGGTCTGCACACGCGCCTGGTTCACAAAGTATAGAAATAAAAAAATAAAATGACATTTACATGTGCTTTTGACATAGATGTACATAATAACACTTTGATAAGTCTGTTTTAACTTAAATAGGGATGGTTTAATAAAATTGTGGGGTATGCGTCCGCGCCTGATCTCCATAGAATGGAAATAGGCACCCACTTTAATAAAGACTTTTCATATCTACCTGCGTAAGTATACTTTGATAATTATGTTTCAGTTTGAAGAAATATGTTATAATAAAATTATGGGGTGTTCGTTCGCGCCTGCCCTCCATAGAATGGAAATATGTCAAGTTTAACAAGGTTTTTTTTTAATATTGATACACAGAATATTGTGATAAGTGTTTCAGTGTGAACAGGCATGGTATAATAAATGATGGGGTTTATCTATTTCATTTTTACTTTCATCATATTTTGCTTTGGTGTTGGTACCCCCAAATTCGAAGCTATCTCTTTACACCCCTTCCTTTTTATAACCTATCATACTTTCATAAATCAGAGTCCATTTTCTGTAGGCTATTTTTGAACCCAGTCAACGACGGGTACTTTTACTAGTTTATATATATATATATATATATATATATATATATATATATATATATATATATATATATACGGTTTAGTTGCACATTTAAGTTGCTATATGTATCAGCTAAATAGACGAAAGGATAAGGGCGATCCTATCTTAACCTCACTTTAAAATCAATAGAAATGTACCCATCATGCATTGCTCTTTGATGTCCTCTTTGCATGCTGGTGAGCGATTTGACAAATGAGCTCAGCGGCCAGAGCCTAGAATCATTGCTGGAATTTCCCCGGTGTCTTTTGCAGAATAAATTACAGAAAAATCAATATTTGCTTTTGTCTCTGCGACAGAAGAAACAATTCACTTTTCCTCTCAGCGTAACAATGTAGATTGCTATTGACAGTTTAATCTAGCTATTAAATAATACTTTCAAACGGTTTATGTTCATACGTACGTTATCCCCTCTCACACCCATTAAACAATTCTTATTAATTAGATGATCCTATTCTTTTGGTAAAATAATGACTCTTCCTGTTTCGAGTTCATTTTATGTAACCTTCAAGGGGAGCTGTATTACTTGAATGCAGGGACAAACTTGTGTCATTTTAGAACTTACTTATTGATCAATACACAAACATGGCTTCATAGTCTAGTCTATCTTACTACTTAATCTAGCGGTAAATTTAATTTGTTGACATTATACAACTCTATAGACCTGTTAGATTTTATGGTGGTGGTGGTGGTTTTGCTGCTGTTGCTGTGGTTTTTGTTTTTGTTGTTTTTTGATTCTGTAATGTTGCCTATCGTGATGATTTTTGTTGCTGTTGTATTATGGTGGTGGTGATAATGGTATTTTTTGTTGTGGTGTTGATTATTGTTGGTAATTATGTGATAGTTAGTAGATGTTTGTTGCGGTTGTTGTTGTGGTTGTTGTTTATAATTGTGAAGTTGTGATGCCGATTTTGATGTTGTTGTTGTGGCGGTGGTAGTGGTGTTTTTGTTGTAGTGGTGGTGATGGCGGTTGCGTTCGTGGTGGGTTTTGTTGTTATGGTGGTGATTGTTGCAGTTGTAATCTAACGTACTAATTTATCAATAGGAAACTAAATTTGTATGAGTGCACAAGGTACCAATCCGCAGATATGCTTCATTCTGTTGTTATTTTTTAGGTTATTATTTCTCCTGATGAGTAGTTGTGGGGGGGGTCGTAATGGTAGTGGAAAGCACCGTGAATTCATTTCATCTGTGACTCTATAGTGAAAGTACATTTGCATGGGTCAATATAGTACAATTCTGTAACGTGGCGGTGGTTTTTGTTGTTGTTGTTATTGGTGGTGTGTTTTTGTTGTTGTTATAATATTTCTCGTGTTGGTGGCTTTCGTTATTATTGTGACGATAATTGTGATGATAGTGGTTGTTTTTGTAGTTGTTAATTCTGTTGTGTTTGTGTTTTTTGTTGTATTTTGTGGTGATTATGGGGATATGGTTTTTGCTGCGTGTGATTAATGTGGTTGTTTGTTGACTACGGATCAGAAGATTCCAAGTTCGAATCCTGGAATAATTTTAGCCAGCAACTTACACCCAAAGGTAATTTATATGTCGGACAGTGATCCTAGATATGTTTTGTGCAAAATTCACTCCGTAAGTATCGAAAATCGAAAAAAGAAAACGATGTTAAATATAGTCTTAGTTCTATTATAAATAAAATGGAAGAATTTTTACAGGAGAATATTTTACGTTACACCGTCCGGTATAATGTGAAATATTAACCTGTCAAAATTCTACTTTTTTTAGCGAAAAGAAACGAAATCATATGTTTAAATCGTCACGCTCAAATATCATCTGACCTGATATTGTAAACAAACAAAGGTGTGATTTGATGAACGGTATTATTATTAACTAGCGAGGGTACCCGGCGTTGCCCGAGTGTTTGTTTCCGGGACGGGGGGGAGTTTTAAAAAAATGTTATGGTAGGTAAGTAGGAAGGATCAAACCCGGAGTCATGAGTAAAAGTAGGAAAATAAAGTGTGAAAAAAAACAAAAAAACATCTGCAACGTTAACAGTTCGCCCACCAAGAAAAGTCCATTCCAGTTGTTTAGGAAAAAAGAAACAAAAAAAACGACTACGGTAGGTCGGCGCGAACGTGAAAATATAATGTGAATTGTCCAGCACGCTAACCACTACGCCACAGAGCACTGCAGCTTAGTTTAGTGATTTTAAATTACTTCACATGAAAGAACTACGAAGCCAAACCGGTGTTCTCTTCTCAACTGTTCCTTGTGAACGATCCCCAAACGTTGTTAAGTGGTGGCAGGGGGAGGAGGAATTTATTAGAGAGAAAATATTTTACCACTTCCATTGATCTTAACCGATTTTGGCCGTGACTTCTCAGCAGAAAAAGTATAGAAATCTAAGATTATCGAGGAATTTGAGAAATAATAAGCCAATAACACACCTCAGATATTGTTCTGCCGTTTGTGCATATTATATTTGCATGAAATATCTTGATTTTTTATCCTATTAAGGTCAAAATCCGACGGGAAAAATGAGTTCATTTTATTTATATAGAGAAGAAGATAATTTAAATTTTTTAATTTTTTTTGTGCGAATTAGCACAACGAGTAAATGATTCCTCGTAATATATAATAATCAATAGAGGATTAACTCTATATTAATACATCTGCATACTGCATTAATTAAAATATCATGTTTAAGCATATTGTACTCTCAGGAATCGCCGGGCGGACAACTAGTACGTAATAAGCACATGAATTATCATCGGCAAATTCACCTCCGTTAAAACACTAAAAAAATTAGAATGTGAATTTAAAGTATCTAATGTTTATCTATTTATCCGTCTTTCTATATAGACACATCTTGCCAAACTTTCACGGAAAACACTCGTCTTGATGAAACTACTATTAATACGTTCCCCCACTCGGTATCTGCACCTAGCCTAAACGTAGATTTCATGAACAGGGCTTCTTTCTTAGAAGTGCACGTCTGCAGAACTCTCTTCCATTAACCTGCTTTTAAGCTGACTACAATATGGTCTTCGTTTACTCTAAGGTAAAAAAAAAATATTTAATTCATCAAAGTTCCAGAATTACTATTATTTGTCCAATTGACTACAGCACTCTCATTAATCCTTATATTCGGGTGACTTCAGGATTTGATAAGTGGTGACCTGTTTGTCAAAATACTTATATACATCCATCCATATATATACACATCCATATATATATATATATATATATATATATATATATATATATGTGATTTTTATTACCGTTTTATCTTTGGTTACATATGGTTCGGATGTTGCACCATGGTTACGATCCAACAGCCTCGTAACACCTTTCAGAGATGGTTATTAGTATTTGAAAGAAGTGTTTTAGAAGAAATACGAGAAAAAAAGGAAGATGGTAGGAGGGAATAAAAAGGAGTGGGACAGGTATCAACAATATTTCAGTTTTAATGTTAAAATACATTAGATTGTATTGTGTGTAGTGGCTAGAAAATTCAGGTAGGCGTGGGTTGATATATATGGATATAGGGAAGGGGTGGGGAGAGTATGGTAAAGAAAAAAGAGATGGAGTAATGAGAGAAGGGGGGAGTTCCAATTTTAAGTTTTAAATTTTGATTGCTTTTTGCTTGGTCATCCATGTATATGAAGTAGATGAGAGAGAGAGAGAGATGGAGGGAGAGGACGAAAAAGGTAGAAAGAGAGAAAGGGTTCTGTAGGTGTCATGCATTTGACAAGTACAATGTCCCATTTAAAATTTTCGTAGTCGCTATAAGTTGACCTGTCCATTTCAGTAGACAATGAGTTGTTTTCAGGTAGTAAAGGATTAATACATACGCTAAAGCACGCGCAAATACACATACATACATACACACACATACATATGTACATTTCTACACATCCATATACAGACACATACGCACATACACATATATATATATAAACAATGCATATGCAAACATACCTGCATCTATATGCAGACATACACACATACACACAACTCCTATACACATATGTATGCTGACATATATACATAGACCCACATATATATATTTATATATATATATACATATATATATATATATATACAAACGCACCTACATTTATACATATACGTGGAGATATAGATCTCCAGTAAGAAGTAGATGTACGTATACATAAATGCATGCATACAGATATAAATGCGGGAGTGCCCCAGGGTTCTATCCTTGGACCTCTATTGTTCCTGATATTCATAAATGACCTCCCCGACAACATTGCCTCTGAGATGGGTATATATGCTGATGACACTACACTCTATGGCAGACACGACAGGAAGACGAATGAACACATTTCTAAAGAAATGGCAGAAACACTAGAGGAAGACCTCCAATCTGTAGTGGAATGGGGACAAAAGTGGTTGGTCGCGTTCAATGCTGCCAAGACTAAACTAGTTTCATTCAATAATTACAAGAAACCCTCTCTACCACCAATAGCAATGGCCAACGACTCTTTATCTGAGAGTCCATCTTTCAAACTCCTTGGCTTAACGTTCACAGGAAACATGAGTTGGAACAATTACATTGAAGGCATTGCCAGGGCCGCTGCAAGAAAGGTAGGCTCTCTCTACCGTGCTAGAAAACTACTAACACCCGAAAGTATCCTGTACCTCTATAAGGCCACCATTCGCCCATGTATGGAGTATTGCTGCCACATCTGGGCTGGTGCATCTGCTACTAGTCTCTCGCTCCTTGACAAGGTTCAAAAGAGAGTCGCAAATCTGATAGGCCCTGAACTGGCATCTAAGCTTCAGCCTCTGTCCCATCGACGAAATGTTGCATCCCTCTGCCTGTTCTACAAGTATTTTAGTGGTGAATGCTCTGATGAACTGCAATCACTTGTGCCCCCACGACGCGAGCACCCTCGACAAACCCGACAGGCTACTAGATCCCACCCCCACACTGTAGAGGTCCCCAGATGTAAAAGATCTTTTTACTCCAATAGTTTCTTCCCCAGAACCGCAAGACTCTGGAATTCCATTCCAGGTCCCTGCTTCCCCAACAGTACTGACGTGCAGAAGTTCAAGTGTAACGTGAACCGACACCTTGCTGCCCAAATCCCTACATAGTACCCCAGTAGTTGTTGCCCCTGATAGTAGCCCCCTACACCAAAGTGGCAATTTGCCTTGTTTGGGGTGAAAATGTAATAATAAAAAAATATATATATATATATATACACACATGTACCCATATGCACGTATATACACTTGCATAAATATACATGTTTATAAAAATATAAAAATGCATACATCTATAGACATATATATATATATATATATACATATACACACAGACAAGTGTATATTTATACACAGTAAATAAAGTAAAGTTAGGATATAAATAATAATAAATAAGTAAGTAAATACATGGGTGCAGTTTACAATGCGAGGTGAGGTAGACGCATCGTTAAGTTCATATATATATGGGGTGGACTCTTAACATGTGTTTTGGGCAGTGGTTATGTTAAACTTTATTTGCAGTATTAAATGTATTATGAATACAGGTATATACATACATACAAACACATACATGCATATAAACTCAGATATAGTCATATCTGTATACATATGCTCAACCATGCATACCCAAAGATATACACATATATACAGACATTAACACCCAGATGCACGCAAACACATACATGTGCACATAGATATAGATATACCGATATACATTCAAATATATATATATATATATGTATATATACACGGCCAATGAGCACATACATTCATACACGGTCACATAGAAACATATACATAAACACACATAAGGATATATATATATATATATATATATATATATATATATATATATAGACTCAATAATGCCCGCACATAGACACACATATACATATGAAGATACATTTACAAATCTCCAGTAAGATGTAGATGCACATACATGTATATACATATGTGCATACACATTCATGTACCCATATACACGTATACACAATTATATAAATATACATATTCATAAAACATATACGCATAAACATATATATATATATATATATATATATATATATATATATATATATATATATATACATAGAGCTGTGTATATCTATACTAAGTAAAGTTAGGGTAGATAAATAAACAAATAAAGGATTAAGAAATAAATGAGTTTAGTTAATAATTCGAGGTTAGGTAGACATATTGTAAGATATGTTCAAAATACATGTTGTTGGTTTAATATTTAGGGGTCTGTATTGATTTGCTTGGCTTATTTGATAGAGATAAATTTATAGTGTGTAGGAAAAAAATTAAAGTGGGATATAAAGATTTAAATGTTAAAGATTAAGTTCATATATATATATATATATATATATATATATATATATATATATATATATATATGGGGTGGGCTCCTAACATTGTGCTTTGGGAAGTGGTTATGCGTAACTTTATTTTCAGTGCCAATTGATTGTTGATATAGGCATATATACACATACAAAAACATACATGCATAGAAATCCAGATATAGCTACACCTGCATACATACGTTCACCCATGCATATATATAGATACATATATACATACAGACACTAACATCTAGATGCACGCATACACATACATGCGCACATAGACATAGATATACAAATACATATTCATCTATATACAAACGTATATACAATATACAAATTTTAAATGGAACATTGTACATGTAAAACACATGACACCTACAAAAACCCTTTCTTTCTCCCCATCGCTTTCTCTCTCTCTAATCTACTTCATATACATGGCTGAACAAGCAAAAAGCAGTCAAAATTTAAAACTTAAAATTTAAACTCCTCTCCCTACTCTCATTACACTCTCCTCTCTTTTTGACCATCCTCTCCCCACCCCTTCTCTATATCCATATATGTTCACCCACTCCTACCTGAATCTGCTACACCCACACACAATACAATCTAATGTATTTTAACCTTCAAAACTGAAATATTGTCGATACCCCTCTCCCCCCCCTTATTCTCTCCTACTGCCCATCCTTTTTTCTCGTATTTCTTATAAAACACTTCTTTCAAATACTAACAATATCTGTAAAGTTTTACGACGCTGTTGGATCGTAACCATGGCCCAACATCCGAAACATATGTAACCAAACAGATAAAACGGTAATAAAAACACATATTTGCTCTGCAATAGTATTGAGCATTTTCTTCGGGTTTTTACTAATTACCAGTTTTACCATATATATATATATATATATATATATATATATATATATATAACTACTTCATTTATTGACATAAATTTAATATACGAAAGTATAGATTTATGCGTAAACATTTAGTATTTACTTTAAAAGTGCTCAATACGTAGGTAGAGCTAGTTAGTAATTTATAAAATATATATGGCGATTAAGCTACACTGAATATACCGCGTTTCATCCAACTATAGGATTCGTCAGGCTTAAGCGCATAAGCCTGACGAATCCTATAGTTGGATGAAACGCAGAATATTCAGTGTAGCTTAATCGCCATATATATTTTATAAATTACTATATATATATATATATATATATATATATATATGTATATATATATATATATATATATACATATATATATATGAGCAAACCGTTAATAAAATATGTTTAAAACACTTTGAAATCAGTTAAAACATATTTAATCTGAAAAGGAAACACCAGATAAATGGATAGTCCTTAATCCGCGGAGTTTCGAAGAAATACTTTCCTTCTCATTCGAGGGTAGGAATTAGCAAAATGCGGAATCGGATTTTGCATGCAGAAGTATTTGATGAAACAACAAGTAAGTCAAAGATCTTACTTGAAAACAAAAAAAGTGAAGCAGAGGGAATATGGTGAAGAAAAAGGGGATTACACATGAATGGATAGTCTGTGCAAGATTAAAAAAATCCAGTGACGGTAAAATACAAATGTAAAAGTTCAAGAAAGTTAAAAAATTTTCCATTTGTACAAGTAAAATCCAAGGAAATCCAGTAATTGGAAGAAGATGGTCCATAATAATCCAAAGGCAGAAATCCATTGAATAATTTACAAAAATTTGTACAAGGAAAAAAGAAAAGATTCCAATAATATTAATAAAAGAAAAATAAGATATTCTTTTCACTCTACTTCCGAGACATAAATATAAATAAGAAATATCAGGGAAGAGAAAGAGGAGAGAGAAAAAAAGGAGAGAAAAAATGATGATAAAGTTAAATATAAAATATAAAATAAAAAATATAAAATAAACGGAAACAAAAGTCAAAATGACGCAGACAGGAAATGTTAAAGCCGCGAAAAATATATATATTTCTTTTCCCTAAACAATAGGGCCTCTACAGTGCAATGTAGACTACGATGTTTTGTTGACTGACGCACTGTCGTGACACATATATACTTTTTTCCCAGTGCGCTCTGATGGGTCCTCGACAAGAGCAAGCAATCAATTGGTGTGATTAAAAAATGTGCGGTCTTACTGATTTCGATTTCAATAATGATAGGTCGTGAACTGTCATCGAGACTTCAGCTTCCACCCCAGCGACAAAATGTTTCATCCTCCTGCCTGTTCTACAAGTATTTTAACGGTGGCTGCTCAGGCGAACTACAACACCTCGTAGCCTCTCGAAGTAAATATTTCTGACTAACCCGACAAGTAGCAATATCTATACACAGTAGATGCCCCTAGATGTGGGAGCATCTAATAGTTTCTTCTGCTAGACATTCGAACTTCCTTGTGGCTTCTTGCTTCCCAAACTGTACTAGGATTCAGAAGTTCAACTGTAGTGTGAACAGACATCTTGCTACTTTACTCCCTACATAATTCCCGTGCAACGCATGACTCGACAGTAGGCCCCTGTATCAAAGTAGCACTATGTCTTGTTGTGGGTCAAAATGAAATAAAAACACATGAAAGTAGAGAAAGTGTTAAACATTCGTTAATTCCTATTAAACTCGGTGAAACTGTGAGTTTCCATAGAAGTTTTTTTTAAAACTTGCCAGCGTTCCCATTAAATGGCAAATTATTGAGCGGTTTTATAGAAGTCAAGGCTAGTAGGAATGCTGGTTGTTTGGGGTAAAAAATATTGCTATCCCAAACTAAATATAAAATGGGACACAAACCCTAATCCGAACTCAAATGCAGCTGATATTGTGATGAAAATGACACCAGGAAAAACACAAATTTCACAAGATGTGATTGTTTATGAAAACCACTGGCACTGTTAAACCTCCTTATTCCAAGTTAATTAATTCCTCATTACACAATGCACGTACCATCATTGTATGTTGATGTAAATATAAAATCAGATTCAAAGTTAAAAAATTACTGTTTTTCAAATTCACATTCAATTCATGGTATATTAAATTGTATTGTATTTTATTTAATATTTGTTTTTATTTTAATATGTCGCATTGTTATGCCTCGAAATAGTCTCAAATGTCGTCGATAAATTTGAAACATTTATATTAAAATGATCATTATTATATAGAAATCTACTTCATTTCTATATTAATAAAGTAGCTACATGAATTCCTTCTGTAAAAAAAAGTATCGTAGGTTTGCAACAAAATATACCACATACAAATCCAATACATCTAGGCAAATAGCCACTATCTCATGTAGCTTTCGAAAACTTTTGCAGACACATTCAGTCGTGATAATAAAGTGCTACATAACATCCTTGGAGCAACACCATCACATAGCAACATTTGAAGAGGTAGAACCATCTATTTCTTCGTCTAAATATTTAGACCTACCACCGGCACCAATCGACACTGTTAGAAAGTCTACATGTTCCACAGATCTTAAGCTTTCACCGGCTTTAACCGGCCCATACATACCAAAACATAATCATTATCTTTCCTGGAGTAGAATAAAATATAATAATAACGTCTACATAATAGAATAAAAAAAATAATAACGTCTCTCTCGGGAAAGTCCGCTGCCTCTGATAGGGTGCAAGCTAATTCTCTTATTTCAGTATTAGATCATTTTAAACGAACACTTCAGAACACTACAGTATGGTGACGCTAAGACACAATTATTCTCACGGGGTTAATGTCAGCTAATGGACACTTAATTTACGACATACAACACAAGCTAATGAGTCGTTCGGCACTTTTACGTTACTTATGACTGTTTAGCCTTTCAGCTAAGACTTAAACATACACAAACATACTTTTACTACTAGATACAATACGCACTTTCTACATTAATCTTTCTTTTGTTCTTTCTTCGTGTGATCATGCCGTAAAATGTAAACAGCATACGAGTAGTTGTTGACTTATATCAGTCGTGGCTTAATGATTAATTTTTGTATTTTCCATTTACACATTAATTAATTTGTAAGGTGTACACTTTTTATCATTATGATTGACTATATACGGGGGACGAATATTCACTTATTTTTTATTTGTAGATTTTGGACGCATGCATTTACTGAAGCGCACTGAAATTTCCATGTAAATACTTAAAAACTCTTTACTAACGTGAGAGGAGTGTATTGCTTTGCAAACTATTATACTTACACATAACAAATATATGGCAAATGTTGTAAAAACTGAAAATTAAATATTAGTAACATTGAAATTATTCCAATGTTTCAAAAACCCTGGCAAATTATTTTTTAACATTTCAGCATGATAATATACATGCAAAAGTAAAAAGTATACATGACAGCTTTTAACACACGATAACTGCACACACATCTAAAATTAAACCAACTTCTAAACATAGTGCAATTCGTCTAAAAAACATATTTTGCATCTTTGAAGTGTTCATAAACGCTCAAAAATATTACAATTATATACTGAAACCTTTACACTTATACTACAGTTACCTCTAACAAAAGGTTTGATAATTATTGACATTTTAACACGCATTGGTAATTCTTTATGGCGCACACGGGACTACCATAAGATGTAAAGAAACATATACTGCTCTTTCTTTGCTCGGACAGAACACATTCAAAATGTACACACATCATTAGTTTTGCAATGAAAATATACACAAAATACACATACGTTACTAGCCTCCCAAAAGGCCTTAAAATAATAATAAAAAAAATAAATAAAAACTTTACGGATACCAATATTAAATTTTTCGTTTATGAGCGGTTATCAAGACTTTAATGATGCTATATGTTTTTTTTTTTTTTTTTTTTGCATTTTTATTCCTGTTGATGATTTGATTTAATATTATATTCTTGACCGATTATCTAGGCTTTTAAACTGTGACTTATCATGTACACACTCGCTTTTTAGAACTGAATAAACGCTTTCAAATAAGTTAAAACACAAAAAAATATAATGCAGGCAGGGTCCAAAGTAAAATTTATTGGCTAAGGAAACACTTATTTGCTGACTATAACATACAGTAGCTTCCAGCAGCTGCCACTGGAAAACAACGCTCATCAGTGGAAGCCAGATCATTTTATTTGGGCCACAGCAGTGGTCACCAACAACAGCCGCAGTTTAATTTGTTTTCGAGGAGGGTATTTTAACGATTATTTTCTGGAATTGTGTGCTTCTATACGGCCACGTCAACAAGGGGTCCTGCTAGTATTCAGTAAATTTAAACCTACTTCAGTTTGAGTCTAAATAATTTGATGTTATTTTTTTATTTATAAAGAACATTTTTTAACGAAATTAATCAAGTGTCAATGTTTAACAATCTATATAAGTTTTATAAGCAAAATATTATTTCGAGTCTAAAGCAACATTATGAATGAAATGCTTATTGCATCAAGTGTATTATTCGAACTATATGCAAGCTGTTGGATTTTATTCTAACGACGTCTAGGTCCAACCGTCTTCTTACATCATCAAACTCGGATAATTTTTTGTTGGGCACGGAAATTTGGAACTGAACCATTATTTAATCACGGCTACAGCCAGCGATCGATTTGCAAATCATCTAATTTACATCTAAATGTATAGACTCCGATAGAAACAGTACCGCGAATTACAAGATATATACGATAGAGGTCGCAAGATACATCGGTTCAATGTTTCTGCATTGATAAATTCCAAGACGTATCTCCGTAAATAAATAAATACACTATTAGCAGTGTAAGTGCTTTTAAAATCAAGCATGTGTAATACTATGTTCTGTTATTGTTATGTTGAAAGAATGTTTTTCGGATTTTAAATTTTGATTTAAAATTATGTTTTCTACGTAAGTATTTGTGATAATACCTTTATTTTATATATACAACATTAAAGCGCGTTTTTTTCGCACTATCTAATTGTTTGAATTTCAATCTTTTAAAGCTATTGCCCTCTTTTCAGAACGTTGAATAAAAGACGGAAACCAAACAGTTCGCACAATTGTCTCCTTTTAATTCAAGGTAGGCCCCAAAACTGCTGAAACCATTCACGATATCACCGAATCGTACTGAACTCCCGGCATGATGGCGGTTTAAGTAATTTCTTGGCAGTTTTGAAGATTATAAGCGTAGTGGTTTACCATCGGATGTTGACAACGATCAATTAAGAGCCTTAGCCGAGGCCAATCTACGCACAGCTGTTTGAGAACTTGACGTAACGTATACGGCAATTTCCTATCACTTGAGAGAGATTTGAAAGACAAAAAATCTTCCTACATGGGTACCTCACAAATTGAACGACAAACCAAAAAAAAACACTGTTAGGAAGTTTCCTCGTCTCGTGTTTTACGCACCAAGAACCACCCGTTTCCCGACCGGGTGGTGCCTTGCGATTAAAGTGGTTTCTTTACGCAACCAGCGACGTTTAGCTCAGTGGTTAAACAATAACGAAGATCCACACTTACTGCAGCAAGAGTTTTACCAAAAGAAGATCATGCTGACTGTTTGTTGCGTGCGACGAATCTCATCAATTAGAACCTTTTAGATGCAGGCAAAACGCTTACGGCGAAGAAATAAACAAATGGAGGAAATGCATCACAAACTTCAGCAGCACCCAGCATTAGTGAGAAGAAAAGGTTCAATTCTCCTCCACGACAATACCCGACCACACGTTGGTAATCCAACCCTGCAGGAGTTGAACGAATTGGGCTAGGAAACTTTGCAGTGCCTCCCTAAATTTCCAAAGATCTCATTGGTTGTTTGAGTATCAATACCATTCAAGGATACACGTATAAAACGTTCAAAATAAACAATGAAATATAATGAATGTGATATAAAAGTACTGGCTTTCTTTGAATTGAAAAGATATATATACTCTGAAAGTGCAATCCGCTGTTATTGATCTTAAATAAATCTGTCATTTTAAAAATAAACTTTATCATATATATATATATATATATATATATATATATATATATATATATATACGTTAAAACTACAATGTTTTATTTTTATATCAAGTAATATACTATGCTCTATTTTTCGAACTTACTCTTTTACTTAAAATTGCATTAAAGGATTGGTAATTTTGTAAGGATAGTTTATTGACGAGAACAGATATCAGTTAAATTCTGTATATCAGAATCGGACATGACATCGCATGCCTCAAACGACAAGTGTGAAAAGAGGCGTAGATATTCAGCTGGAAGTTTCGAAAAAAACCGCAGAGATAGAGAATGCCTTAAGATTAACGATTAAATTAATGGCGATTCAAATATCTGTATTTACGAATTTCTCCTGGTAGAAGAAAAGACAAAGCCAACATCTCCATAAATTGTAGCATTGCGGAAAAGTAGTAAAAATGGACGACTTTTTTCTTCTCCTGACAATATGTCTGCATCGATGTTTTCATTTCTTTTTCTAACACGTATAGATTTATTTTCTTGCCTTCCATTTTTCTGTTTGACAAGTTTGAAAATATATTTGTTTGTCATCTTTTCTTTTTTGTTGTTGTTGGTTTAGTCGCTTTCTTCCAGTTTGAACGTCGTCTGTCTCCATTTAGATAGCGCTTTTTCATTGGCTAATTAAACTCCCAAAAATTCAATTAAAAACTAAATAATAAATAAATAATAAATACGAAACTAATCAGAAAATGAAAAGTTACCCCACCCCTTTAATATCACCATAAAAATTACTAAAAATATAACAGAAAAAAATAATAAATAAAATAAAAATTCGAGCGTTTAAACATTTGAACAAGGCTCGGCTGACACCGATGATTGCCGCTCTCGCCCGATCCATGCTTGACGGGAATTCACGAGAATTCGGGTAAAATTATGCAAGAGTACCAATCGTTCTGTTTAAACAAAGGTGGAACAATTACAGGTAAATATGTTGTACCATAGCTATGTATAAATAGTAATGAAAATCGTAATTTTTAATTATTTCTTAAAATGTATTTTAATACATCTATTTATATTTCTTGAGTTCAAGGGGCGTACAATAAGTAATTTCCCTGACCAACTTCCCTGGCAGTAGAACAACGACACTTGGCACAGTTATTAGTCTTTCTCTACATAGGAACCACCCAGAGTTATGCATTTCTCACATCGTTTGATGACGCTCTGGAGACCGTTTTTGTAGAACACCCCAAGTTGGTCCTCCAACAAAGACGCGCCTTCAGAAATCAAGACTGCATCATCTGGGAAACGCTTTCCTTTCAAAAACAACTTCAAGGCTGGGAAGAGGTGAAAGTCAGAGGGTGAAAGGTCAGAAGAGTAGGGAGGATAGGGAAGGATTTCATAACCACACGCCCGTGCTTCTGATCTGGCGACATGCGAGTTGTGGACCAGAGCGTTGTACTGCAGGAGAAGGGTACCTTTGCTTATCTTGCCTCGCCTCTTGATTTTGATAGCTTCCTTTAATTTCTTCAAAAGTGAAGCATAATATGCTCCTGTAATTGTGCTACCCTTTGACAGGAAATCTGTCATGACTACTATGTCCTGGTCCCAGAGGATTATGAGCATGACCTTGCCAGCGGAGGGCTGCACTTTTGCTTTCTTTGGAGGTGGTGAGTCCAAGTCCTTCTACTGTATGGACTGAGCATTGGTCTCTGGACATAGTGATGGACCCAGGTTTCATCATGTGTAATCAGTCTTTTGACACACTTTTACTCATCTGATTGGCACATCTCCAAATTCAACCTCGTGGACTCGACGCGTACTCGCTTCTGGAATAGTGTGAGCAACCCGGGAATTCATCTGGTAGACACCTTATGCATATGCAAATGGTTATGAATTATAGTTTACACACACCCTGTACTAATCTTGACATCTTGGGCTATTTGGCGAATTATAATGCGCCGATCTTCCAAAATGGCAGCCTCAACTAGACGGACAGATGCCTCATCTATGGCAGAAGGCTGGCGACCAGATCTGGGAGCTGTTTCCGCAGACTTCCGGCCATGTTTAAATTCAAGATGCCAGCATTTTACAGGGTCATATGATGGGGCATTATCACCATAAGTTTCTTTCATTTGATCAAACGTCTCCTGTGGCGTGCCTCCTTTCAAATACAAAAACCGGATCACTGCTCGACATTCAACATGCTCCATTTCACAGCTGACTCAGTTCAAACACCTGTAAAAAGAAACCACAATTAGTTCAGAGCTGTAATTTGCCACATAAGACGTAGAGATGCAAAATTTCAGCTATATCAGAGAACTTGAAGTAGGTCAGGGGCATTACTTATTGCACGTCCCTCGTATGAGCCTATACGCATTTTAGAATGTGTTTTGATAATTTCGTTTAGAATGCAGTTGAGGATATAGGCTAATAATATGAACATAATTAAATAATAATCTCACCTGTCTGTTTAAATGTATGTATGTATGAATGTTTGCATGAAACTTTCAACAGAAGGAACGGATTTTCACAAGATCAGTATCGTTTTGAAGCCTGACCCTGCGGACGAAAAACATCGGATAATTGGCTAAAGTTTCTACAAAGAGGGGTTGCTTTTTTCGCCGATATTTTCGAAATTCATGCCCTCTTTGCGATTGACTAGCCTTAATTTAAAGGTTCGCTACGAAGATGAGCAACCTTCACAAACCTGTCTGCGTGTTCGGCACTCGTAGTACTAATTTAAAATTGAGTATATTTGTATTGTTAAATTTTCAGAGAAATTCTTGCAAGTGTTTCTTCCCTATACGGACATTAAATGAATACACGGCGAATTTTAATCGAATATATATTGGAACCTCAAACACGAAAGTGTGTATATCAACACTTATTTAAAATATCGAAAGCAACGTAGAGGAAAGCGACTTGATATAAGTAATCCACTTTTTGTTGCATATAAATGCATGTTTCTTTCTATCTTCATCTGAAAGATTAGCCTTAGTTTTTAGTAATAGAACGAGAGTTTCTGTGAATTAATTCCTATTTCAGTCAATGTATTCTTTCAATTTGAGAACAAACGGCGTCGATGTTTTGTTCTTGTAATTTCCTTATCCAGTTGCATGCTTGTACCTATTCTCTGTCTCTCTCTCTCTCTTTCTCTCTCGATATCTTTCTCTTTCTCGCTCTTTCTTTCTCAATCCAAACTTATCCTAAAGTCCCACACGAAGAACAAAACAAAGTCCAAGAACGAACAGACCAAAAAAATCTCACAATCCAGCACTTAAAGCTTCTTATCATAAACTTCAACTCTCTACGTCTCTGCTCTCTTTCAGCTGTCTCTAATTCGAGTTTTTTCTCGTTAATTCGCCCCGTTAACCGACATATTGATCTATATGTAATTAGAGCCACACGTAAAAAAAAATTATCTAGAAAATTATATTACTCTTTTCTCCCTCTTCCCTTACCGATTTAGTCGTCTGACAAGCCAAGGTAAGGTGAGGTTGCTCGCGCGAATTCTATTACATAATCTTATTTTTTTTAATTACGTTAATCCCAAACAACGTTCAACTTCACTTAGACCTTAGGGACTACGTTTTAAGACTACGTTATGTAAGATGAATATGATATTGTTTACGTTACATTTAAACTTCTGCATATCACTACAATTGGGGAAACTAGTAGTAGGGAGGAAATTTCAAACTCAAGCTCTCCGAGAGAATAAACTATCAAAGTAGAAAGCTTTTTTGCATTTAGGGATGACATTAGAGACGGGGTATTGTTTTGTTGCTATGCGAACTTTTCGGTGGTATGCACAAAATATTCATCAAGGGTATGCAACACTCCGGTAATGGGCAGGGCTTAGAGCTTAGTTGGAAAATCCGGGCCCTATAATATCGCAGACTCCTCTTTGAGCCCTGCACAAAAATGAGAGACTAGCGGAGGATACCCCATCCCAGGTATTGTAGCAATACTCAATGCATAGACAAATGGTGACTTTGTAGAAATACTCGATATTTTAAGATGTGAGTTATCGTGTAGCATGGTAGAGGGAAACCAACTTTTTTGCAGCAGTCTCCGCAATGTTATCTATGAATCTATCTCTTTCTTTGTTCATTAACTCTGTGTTTTTATCTTGCGCGTGCAGTGTATTTAGCTTCGGGCGCTAAGACTTAAAGTAAATTAAATGCAATTGAGTAGAATAGATGTAAATTTGCTTTATTATAAAAGGAGTTCCTATCTCCTAACTACTAAATGTATTTTTAAATTTAGAATTAATGTAAATACAGATATTAAAGAGAAGATTTGACTGCATCCCCAATATTATGCGCTTTCAGTTTGTTTTCTTCTTTATTTACATTCACTCCAAACAGTACACATTCCCACTGAAATATAAGTTGTACGAAAACTCTGCATCAAAAACACTGATTAAAGATTTTTATTTATATTTGCATCCATGCATGTTAATACAGTAAAAACACAAACATGCAAAGTTTAAAAGTTCCAATAAAGAAACTAATAGATATAATTCGGTTGATGATCTAAGCACTCAACTATAAAACAGGAATTTTCATTTCACAGCGAAAGTAAGCAATTAATACGTGCAAAAATACCAAATTTGAAATTAAAATAAATGAAAACAGAAATGTGTGTTGACGTAAACGTGACGTGAACTAAAAAAAACAGAGCAATAAAAAATGCAGAATTTTGGAGGCACAGCGCAGCAAAAGGAAGTACAAGATAAAACGACGAAGTAGTTTACGCTTTACAAAATAGACTTAGCAATCGTAGGAGTGTATCCCCTAACCCATAAACTGAAAATTAATAATTTATATGTAATGCTCCCTGTTACTTACAGCCACGAAACTGCACGCGTTTTCTTTTTCTAATCTTATTTACGTAATGCAACAATATAATCAGAATTCCCATTTGATCTACGAGTTTAAGCGATGTTGAGCCTGATCTTAATTGAGATGGATGATCATTTAGGAATACAAGCAAAGTGCTGTATGTGGAAGTGCTCTGCGCTTATTCCGGAATAGTTTTTCCATCGTTTTGGACTTGAATTGGCGAGTGGAATCAACTCCTATATTCAGGAGAGTTGTAGTAGGAATTACGCAACGATTACAAAAAATATCAATACTAGTCAAATATTAAACGACTGTTGGAAGAATGCAATCTTGTTTTCGGTGGTGAATTTGGAATACTGGACATCATGATAGACGTGTTGTCAATCAGACGCCATGAAAAATCTAATTGTTTTTGTCAGTGAGTGATCAATAGCTATTACCACAGAATGTGTTTTACGAGAAACATTGAGCACAGGCAAATATTAGGTTTTATTTATTAGACTGAGACTATTACTACACATCTGTCATCCCTCACTTACATAATACACCTCTTTATAATATTAGTTTTACTACTACAGTAGACCTCCGTGATACGGTATTAAAAATCAGTACCAAAAGACAGTACAGTTTATAATACAAATGAATATAATCAAAGAACATTATATATAACAGCGTAAGACAGGTAATATGCCGTAACCAGGGGCCGGGAAAATATCGTATTCCACATCGTAACCTGAAAAATGTATCGTAGGGACACCGTATCCCAGGGTTCTACTGTACTACTACTACTACTTCTAATACTAATACTGCTACTACAACTAATAATA